>NW_024582017.1:0-146769 GCF_017639235.1 Corvus kubaryi
GATGATGCCATCCTTCAGCTCTTTCTTCCAGGCAGTTTTTGTGAGGCATGTAGCTTGTTAACTAAAAAAGTGTAACTTGGTACAGAACACACATAAACACAACTTGTTCATGTTTTATATACAAACTTGAATAAGCATATATCATCTTAGAAATTTCAACTAAAAGTATTTTTGGTAATGGAAGTGAACAGTATTTCAGAATACATAGATCATTGTCACCTTTTCAGTATTTTGAGTAATTAAATAAAATGTTTTGAATATGTTAAACTATTCCTGAACCTTTGAAAAATGGTGTCTCAGTACAGATATATATGGGTGTTACTATTAAAACACTATTTGGCTACAAACTAAGGAATACTACTCCACTTTAATGAACTAATTGTCAAAGGTGATTTATTTATGCTTATTTATTTCACAGTATTGTTTCTTAGCATTGCCAGGTCCTGTCTTAAAAAGAGGGAAAATACTTTTCACAGGAGTTTTTCAAAACAAGTGCAACAGTGCTGTTGTTTACTTGACATGGTGGTGTTCAGTCAAAGGTTGGGCTCGATGACCTTGGAGGTCTTTTACACCTTTAGTGATAAATTCGAAATACCTTATTTCTGTACAAAGAGCTGGCAGTTAAATCTTTTGCTTGGATACTAAAGTGATAAACAATAATACATGAACTCTGGGATAGAAAGACTCTGCTCAAATTTTTGAACAAATCCCATCCAGTTTAGTGCAACTGGGACTATATAACCAAAATATTAGCAAGTAGCCTGTATGATAAATTTTTCCACTAAATCTTGATATCCCATTACAAATTATTATTCTTGATCTTCCTAGAAGTTAAAAGGCACAAACTTCATCCAGATAAAGCTTTTTATGGTGGTGATAATTCTTTTCTTCTGAGAAATTGGATTTGTAATGGAATCAATGATTTAACCTTAGGAAAAATGAACTGTATAGTGTTTCAGTACTAAGTGCAATTGACGGGATAGATCATGTAATACATGTGAAAATATGTTTGCAATTATCTGATAGTGTTTTGAATTTCATCATAAAGGGATACATTTTTTATATGTTAGTTGCAATTTCGGAAGATATCATTGGTTTTGTTTCTTAAAATTTGGAATATTTAAGGGGTGGAGCAATGAAACATAAATCTGTCCATTATTGGGTATTTCTATTTTGCACACAGATGAATTCTCATCAAATTTGATTTGCTGACTGGTGGCCAGAACAGATGTTATCTTAATAGAGAAGAGAAGCATATGGAGCCACAGGGCCACCTCCAAACTTCTGCGACCCAATATTGGTTCATTGTTTATTGAAGTATGAAAGAAAATACTTCTTTGCAAAAGTCTACAAAGCTCCATTCTGAATTATTACAGCTGGGTCACCACAACATTATTAGCTCACTAAGATAAAGATTTTATTGACAGAAAAAGTGTAGCATCAATTCTTGTTATTCTAAAAAAAAAAAAAAAAAAAAAATTAAAAGTACCCCAGGCAGATGAGTTTGTGTCTTTTGCTTATTTGAATTTGAAAGAAAGAAGGGCTGTAAATTAGAGCTTACACTGTGGAAAACCCTTGCTCTGTTTTGGGGTTCTTGCGACAATAACTAGTGAAAAATTCTGTTTGAAAAGTTATGGAATTGACATTTTTCTGCAGAATAAAGTTTAATGTATTTGGTAAATTTGTATTTATGATGAACATATAACAGTTTTAGTTATGGCATTTGCATGAACTAAAGTTATACCCTTGTAACTGTGCCGTTAGAATAACTACTTGTTCAAGTGAAGATTTTTAGGTTTTTTAGAGAAACTAGTTTGTATTATATGCCTGTCAGAAGCAAACTTCTGATTTGGAAAAGCACCATGTAAACAAAGGATTAAATGCTCCTTTTCACTTTTAAAAAAGAGCGTATAAAGCCTGTATTAAATGGTCCTTCACACTTTCTCATATATTTAATTTTTACAGGAAAAATATATTCTATTTTTGTAAAAGCATCTATATAAATGAAAACCACTGATTTAATTCTGGACATGAAAAATATCCTGAGGATTTTTTGTCTTGGAATTAATGTTATATTTATGATACTTCAAGTCCTCTAGATATTACAAATTTAGGAAGACACTTGCAGGTTTTCTGTGATTTCAAAGACACTTACTCATATCTGTCATATTCAGTTTGAGATTCTTATGGAAAAATGAGCCTGCATTTTGAATTTACATTACTTAGCTAAAGATAGTTTCATTTTCCTGCGTATTACTCTGTTCCTTGCTAAAGCTGTAGCTCAGAGCAGCAACTTGGAAACTTTTGAACATACTTAAATTATAATAATTGCATTAAAGCAATACTGAATATTAAGATAGGAAGTGGGGACATCTGAAAATCATGTAGTAGATTATGTCTGCAGTGGTAATTTCCTATTAGCCTAGTATAAGGAGCAACTTACACTGGACCCTACAGCCTGGATGCTTACTACAATAGTACCAAGTCTTTGCTGCAAGAGAATAGAAATGAACAGTTACTTTGTGGTTCCTTCATGCTATAATCAAGTTAGGAAAAAAAGGTGCGATTATTAAGAAATGTTATTAATTAGGTTTACATAAGGTAATTTAAACCTTTGAAGATTACTTGAAGTGTCAGAAGATCAGCATGGGTCTTCGTGAAAGGAGCAGAACTGCAGAAGTACCATGTTCAGCCACCTGTTATCAACATTTCTGGCTTGCCACCTAGAAATAGACATTAATGGCACAACCCAGGCTACTGCAATGAAGCTTGTACACATTGTAATTATTCCCTTTCTAGGTCTTTACTTTGACCATCAAGTGATTTTCTGTTTATATACTGACACCACTTTGCATTAAAGATGATGAGTCAGTTTGGGGACTTTTAATTTACTTTAGTAGTCATTTATCAGTTGCCCTGAAGTCTCTATCTTGTTTCAGTTTCGATGAAGTTAAGGCAAAGAACAATTTGAGGGTTTTGAATTGAGTCTGGTTGTTTTTCTTTTGCAACCATATGCCAGTGCTCCAAAGGCCTGTCTTGTGGCTGGTTAAAACAAAATAAAAACATCTATAAAAGGTCCCACTCTGAGAAATGCGTACTAATTTCAGGCGAAAATTCTTTTCATTTGGTGTTTACGAATTGCACTTTTAAAACTTTGCCTAGAGGTAGGGAGGAGTGTTTCAAAAATCAGATGTTGAAGTAAAATGGCTATAAAAACATGTAATCTTCCATTTTACTGTATTTCTTCTTCTGAATAAGTAATGCTCTAATAAAAATTAAAGAGCAAGTTGCATTTCGAAGATCAGGTCATCATAATTCATTGACATTAGGCCACATAACTGAATAATGTCTTACTTCAGTGAAATACATCAAATGAGATCAACAATTATGACTCATAAACATGCCTCGCAGGCATAAAACAGCAGGGAATTAGCATGTGAGGCTGATAAATATGCATGTAAATAAGCTCCCAAAGGAATAACATGGGTTTGATTGATAGGTTTAGAATTGGAACATATGTAAACCCCTTTATTCCTCATTCTGGTGTAGCTAAGTAAAGATGCGTTTTACTTGTTAAAAGTTTCAATAACTTTGTAAATCTTAATGCCACATCTGCTTTTGTGTGTGCAGGCACGTGTGAGTGTCACTTGAGAGATTGATTGAATTGTCTGCAGGGTAGATGCCCTCACACTAAGACTGTCGTGTTTGTGTATGGATATTGGAGCAGTTGTGTATGTGCGTGCACACGTATACGTGTATTTGGGCACTGCATGGTAGGGGGTGTTGAGCAAAAGATTTTTTTGGGGGTTGTTTTACTCAGAATTTACAGATTTTAAAGTTTGGTTCTCAAATAGAAAACTGAGTTGCGAGTTTTGGTATATGCACCAGTATATTTATTTTTGTAGATACATTCTGCATTGAAGGTAATTACTATTTATATTACAGAAAGTCCCACAAGTGCTACTACATTTAAGAGTCTGGCAGTGATTCTTTATAAACTTCCAATTTTTTTGGCATCTTACAGCTTGAGCTCTTATCTACAACTTCAAAGTACCTATCACAGCAGTATCTCTGTGTTGATCAGCCCAAGTGCTTATGCTGTGCAGAGATTTACATCCCTATTGTTAGAAAAGTATAACATACATTGTGTTTATAAAACATTAATACTTTGCTTTGCCAAATACAGACCAATTGGTTGCCATTGTCATGTGGCCTGGTGTACATCTGCTTTATTACCATTCCCTGCTATTAGGCAATAAAAACTTTTCCAACTGATGCACACTTACTGATGTTGCATCAAGCTGTAATTACGCTAAAGTGATCTTAGACCAGTGGCAGGCAAGATGCAAAAACATTTTCAATAGTGTGGAGTGTGTATTGACTGTAGATTTTGGTTCTGGGTGGTTTATAGCTAAAACAGTCATTCAGAGAAATTGGAGCTGGGGCTCGTATCAGAGATCACAGTTGTTCACATGCGAAAACCTCAATTCTGTCATACCTACCTTTCGCTTCGAGATACCTTTCTGTGGAGATAAAGCTTCAGCAAAACAGCTTCCTTCTGTTTAGATTTATGGGGTAGCAGAGTAAATATTTTCCAGTTAAGATCAGTAAATTCAGGAGCTACCGCTTAGTTCTGAAAGCCAGCTCTTTTTGCTGCTGAAAAATAAATAAACTTGTAGCACTTAGAGACATCACATCAAATCTCACGTGGCTTCTCACGAAGCAATTTATAGCTACCTTGTATAATTTGTATAGAAATGTTAAGTTGATCCCTGCTCCAACAGCATCAACTGCTTAACCCAGAATGTAACAGCCTGTGACACCAAGAAAAAGCATGCCCTGTCTACAGACTAGGGGAGGGGATTTTTCATAACAGAGCTGAATAAGCAGATTGCTATCAGGAACTCCGACGGGCCATGTTTCATGTATCTAGCTGCATAGCACTGTCCTTTTTCACAGAGGATGCCTAGATATCTCTTGAGCCAACAGAAATAGAAAATAAACCACTTTTTTTTTCCCCCCTAACAATGTGCCTTTTTTTTTACACTCAGGGCCATGACAGGCTGTCACTCAGTTTCAACTCCCCACAAGAAATGTCCTTGAATGGTTCAAGAGAAGCCAGAAAATTGTTGTTAAGTATTTTTTTTCATTCACCTCTAGAATTTTCCACATTTTCTCCAACATGTGTGAAGCCACTGGGAAATATGGTTAAATGAGTTAAGCAGACATCACCCATCTGTGCATCTCGGGGAAAATAAAAACAGTGCTGTCCCTCCGAGAGCTTTCTTGGTACATAACCAAAATCGGAAGAACAACCACACTCTAAAGCTAAACCTAGGCAAGGCTGTTGCAGGAAAAAAGGGAGGAGCACTTTGATGGAACGGCTTCTTCTGGCTTACCCCAGTCTCGCTCGTGTGTGGCCTTCGCAGAATGTAAGGTGTTCCTAACACCTGTGCTCCTCCCAAATGCCTGAAGGCTGCCGGACAGCCGAGAAAACATGACTGCACATCATATTTGCTTCAGACAGTGTTAAAAACCTGGCATTCAGCCTCAGCTCTGAATTTCAGTCCCCTCACAAGCCAAAACAATCACGTTGCAGCCTCCCCCTTGTTTGTATAAATGTTTTATAATTTTAGATAGAAGGCATCACAAGAACCCTACTTTTGCTCAAGTCTTGATTTACCCTTTAATATTGTTCACTGCAGCTCTTCCTACTACTCAAGTGATTTGTAATTTGTATCTCTCAAACAGTTCCCACTTGGATTTCTCATGCACTGAAAAGTCAGATGCCTGACATTACTGTGTAAAGTTAAGTGCTTGGGGTTAATGAGTGGCATTAAATTTTATGAGGTCATGTCCAGTAGATGTTAAAAGAAGCTTAAGGGAACTTTATCACTGATAGAAATTAACAGCACAAAAGAATGCCTGAGGGAGTTCACTTCTAAGTAAAAATAAAATTGGTGGTATAAAAATTAAAATATAGCGTGATTGTGATTAATGTAAACATTTTTGTTAGGTAATTGGTTACTTCTTGCTGTAAAAGAAATGAGACCTCACAGGTTGAAAGAATATTATTGTATTTAGAAAGCAATTAATGTTTCCAGTCAAATGAAAAAAAATCTACATCACCTACGATATTTATATTCTTTCAGTAAACATATAACCTTTGGGGCTATATTTATCAAATAGTGAAGCCTCCACTTACTTACATTAGTTTTTTCTTTGGGCAAAATATGTTTTCCCTAGTGGAGTATGTTATTTTGTTTCATTAAACCTTTATTTCTACTCACATGCATTGCTTATATTACAGACCAAATGAGTAAATTCTGTGTACTTAAGTCATCTAAGGTTTGTGTTTTTGGGTGACTGATGGATGGCATGAAAATTCTGTTTCAAAAAGAAAATGGCTACATTAACTTATGGATAGATTTGTTTTGCATAATTATGTGGGGAACCATTCAGTAATTACACCAGTATTCACATGCTGTAATTTTCGTCGCCTTTATTCACTGTCATTCCAATGGGAGGAAACGGAAGCCTTGTTCAGACGTAGATATTCTTTCTTGCTCTGTCTTACAACCTGCAGTCACAGCATTTTCAAATAATGCCTGTACTTGAGTAAGACAGCTATTGTATGGAATCTCACTCCCATAGGATGCATGAAAATTCAGCACCTCCTTTAGGGTCTCTAATACCGCGCTATGGATACACTGAATGACCTGGTGCAGACCCATTCCTTCCACATCACTCGAGCTCTGTGCTGGGGCACTGGTGGGGGGAGCAGTGTGAAGCCTGCTGAGAATGCAGAGCTCTAGTATGCAAGAGCCAAGTCTCTGGTTCAGAGCTTTTTCTCCTCTCCAGCTTGGTGGAGAGGTACCATGCTTGTCATAAAGCAAATCATGTCCGCGTCCTGAATTGAGGTGAAACTGAAGGAAGAGGGAAAATGTTTTAGAATTTGTAGACCCTCAGGACTGTTATGTTGCTCTCCAGATGGTTATTTTTGAGTTTTAATATGAATTACATATGCGAAATGCCTTTTCAGATTTTCTTTAGGTGGTACTCGGTCAAAAAATACAAGATGAAAAAGCTGAATCTCTCTGATGCTGGGTAACATTTTTGTCTTGCACACAGACTGTTTTCTTTTTTGGCTTAAAGATATTGGACATTTTTGTGTTAGAGAACTGAGCTAACTGTTGAGAAGAATTGACCACTACTAAATGATTTTTTCTATTATTGTGTAAATTAAATCATCAAACTTTTGAAAAACTTCAATATAATCGTTAGGCACAAGAAAAATCTAGTCATACTTGTCTCATTTGCATTTTAGAAGTCTCATATTTCTTACGTCTTCCTAGTGCTTTGTACTTGCATCCTTAGTTCCATTCTGAACTGCCACTAGGAATTGACGCTACTCATCCTCTGCACAGGAGGGCAAGGATGGAGAACAGAAATCTGTCCTGTGGTGGATTACATACTTTTTTGCGAAAATGTTTTGTGGGGAGTTTTTTTCCTCAACATCTACAACAAAGTGATCATTGTTTGACAAACTACCTTGCACTGTAGCAAATAGAAGTGTTTTGTCACTCTTGCTGTCAATTCGATATATTTTTATATTCTGATGTAGCTGTGGACTTTCATCTCTTAGACATCTAGAGTTTACTGCTAATGCATATATACCTTTGCTCTTCAAATTTTTCTAGATCTGTCATTCACAACATGCATCTGCTTTTGCACCAGCAAAGTGCACAGTTGGTACTCTCCAAATTGACTAAAGGTTGATTTACAAGAATTTTGATTAAAATCTAGTGTTTTCATTATGCCGTGGCATATTTTGATTTGGCAGCTTAAAAGCTCTAGCTCGGTACTTCTTTTCTACTGTTTGGTGACATGTTTTTTTCTTTGGAGAAATTTATAGAAAATGTAGGGTACTGCTCCATTTTGTGTTCTCTCAGTTATGGGTCTACTGAATGCACAATGTATGCCAAGAATTAACAGCCTTAATTAGACAGCCTCAATGGTAGTCCAGGGCTTTCTGGCTTTGTCTTGTAAAACCAAGCCAGGCAGCTGTAAGCTCAGTTGTCCCTTCCTGGTGTGTGTTCCTTCTGTATAGTTAATTTGATTAGGATAAGGGCTGTTCCATCAGCAGCAGTAACACCCTTTAACCATAGAGTTTTTGAGCCTATGTGACAGTGTTGGTTGTCTTCAGGTTCTGGGTTTTTCCTCAGATGCCTTGCCAGGTTGCCAGGTACTAGTGCTGTGGTAAGGTGAAGGTAGCATGATGGGTTTTTTTTCTTCTTTTAACAGTGTGTTTCTGAATTGTGCTACCTCTAGACTCTGCTGCTGTTGGAACAGGTCTTAAGTTTTACACAGATAACTTTAAATGTGTTACTTAATTACATTATTAATAACATGTTTACTGAATAGATGTGAGCAGGATCCTATTTCTAATTAATTTAATAAGTTGTTCTGCAATTTATGTTAATATAAATCCAAAGCAGCCTTTTGGACCTACAGATCTGGCTGCTTCCAGCAGTGCTAAGAGGAGTTGTGGTAGGGAAGTAGGAGGCTGCAGCTAGAAGGGGTTGGTGGAGCTGAGCTGGAGTGACAGGGATGCTGTGGGTGCCCAAGAGTGTCTCCCTGGCCCTGGACATATTAGTGACTGGCCGCTTCCCACATTCCTGCACATGGGACTTTCTTCACCTCTTACTGTGTGCTTTTACAACTGTAGAATTTAAGGAAAGCCCAGGTGTTGCCCAGTCTTGCATCTCAGTGACAACTTCCTTACTTGAAGCTTCTGGTCTGTTTCCTCTTCCTTGGAGCCATATTTCTGCTGCTGCCTCTCGGGGGTAGTGCCAGCCCTTGCACTGGATGCCAAGTAGCTCCTCTGCCCTTTAGTTTCTCATGTGCCCAAATTTCTGTGTTTCCGTTAATTCTTTTATTCATTTATTATTCTGAAATTCTTTTTTTCTTTCTGGTTGCTTCCTAGCCATAAATGCTGTCTGTTTTCCCATTCCAGACGAGCAAGTAGCTAATTACACACATGTCACCACGGTGTGGTGGATGCTCTGATTTCAGGCTGTCCCTCTTTGCATGCATGTGCTGGGCAAAGGAAAGTGGCATGATTTTTCATGTTTTCATTAAACACATTTGCACTCCAGAAAGAAGGTCCAGGAGAGCACATTTTGCTTTCAGAAGCCTTTCACATCCATCAGCAATGCTGTAAGTCATCAGCCTGCTGCAGTAGCGTCCTTTGATAAGAAACAGCAAAGAAGCGAAGCTCTTTTTAACTCCTGGTCCTGGTTATCGTGAGACCACCTCCCCAACTTTAGGAGGTGAGGCTGCATATCACTGCCACGTGGCTCCCTGGCCAGGTTGGCTTTTCTCCTGACAAACCTGTTACAGTTTCAGATCAGCTAGCTCCTTGTTGAAAGGGCAGTTCTATTTCAATAAAAGGGCACTTAATCTTTTCTTGTTTGTCTTCTACTATCATTTAATCTTGGAAAAACAACAGAATGCTAGAAAACTCCTGATCAATCTTTTTTGTTTCAGTTTTTTTTTTTTCCTAAGCTCAATGCAATATGCATTACTGCTTTTGAATATGAAAATCAGACTATACATCCATATGATTTATTATCCCAAACAGAAGGATTGCAACAATCTATAAGATAGAAATGTGGTTAAAAATAGGGTGTAATTGAAGTAAGTTAAAGGACGATAGTAGCCTTTAAACATGTAAAGAGATGGTATGTTTTTCTTAGTATAAATGGTCTCTGGAGACCACCTTTTTATAGTGATTGTGCATGTCTAAGATTAAGCAAAGCTGCATGACCAGTGCTATCTCAGGAGGATGCTGAGTCATTAACTCATGTTTATTGCCTTTTGCCATCTTTAGTTTATTGCAATTTATAGCTCAAAGGCCTTTTAGGCTGTTTATAAGTTAAAATTAGCTAAATTCTTCTGGATGCAAGTATAAGTCACTCAGCATTTGTATATCATCAGGGTGTAAATTCCTAGCAATGAAGCCAGGCAGCTTCTAAGATTTTTTTTTCTTTCTGTGCAAAGTCTAGTTATGCTGCTTGTCCCTAGTTAAACTGCATTACTCTGTCCTCTGTTTTACTAATTTTGCTAATTTGTGATTTTGAAAATTGTGTGTGCTCTTAAAGAATTTACTGAAGTTAGCGATGATGTTATTTATTAGGTATACAGTTTCCACTTCAATCAGACTACACCAAAATGTATCTTATCCTGGAGTCCTTTGAGTCACACTTGGTGAGATGACCTAGGAATTTGTTTAAGTTATACATGATAAAAGATCAGCCAGGTTATGTGGCAGATACAGGCACTAGCGTATGAACAGAAGTGGGCATAGTATACTATGGACCAAAGACAGGTGCACTGGGAGAAATAACTGAAAAACACTTAGAAGAATCACCTTTTACCTTACCCTGTGGATTTTTTGTTCTACCAGTCTTATTGCTGCTGGTAGCAAATTCAGTTCAGGCATTACTGGACTAAATGTGTATTGACTTCAGTGGAGTCACATTTGCTTATATAAGCTAGTATTGTGTGGTTCCCACTAAATGGGAAGTCAAACTATTTTTCCATGTACATGCATTTTCTGAAGTGTTTAAATCACTATTTGCATCACAGTTAAACTTTTTTCCTTCCCATCATGCCTAGAGAGATTATATTAAAACACATCTGGATATAAAGTATTTGAGATTTTGGTAACTTTCAATCACCTGGGAATTCTTCTGAAGCATTCATATGAATTAGTTCAGTGCCCTTCGAGTAAAATTTCTTACTGTTGTGTATTATATTGGTTTTAGTTCAGAGTACAGTGTATATAGCTCAGTCTATTTTGGTAAATGCAGAGGCTTCAACAGGAAAAGAAATACCATAAATAAGTCCCTTGAATGTACTTATTGTTGAATTTATTTTAAATTGAACTGCATGGGACTACATTTCTTAAACACTGATGCTACATTCTAATTTCAGAATCAGTCATCTAGACCCCTGTATATCTTTTCCCATCCACACTTTTTCACACATACATTTCACATGGGGAATGGTGGCATGTTCATTTACAGACTAACCTAATGACAGGATTGGTGTTTAGATTTGTGAACACTCAGAAGCAGTTTCACTTAAAATGGAAACCCTCTTAATTTCATGTGTCTTGATTTAAACAGAAGTGCATAGAAAAAAATGTTTCAAACAGAGATGTTGCCTGGAGAATACACTGAGTTTACACATATATGCATATACACATACACAATTGTGATTTTATAAGCAAAGATCATGGAAGGTGCCACTTGATTGTCGTAAGTCAGCAATCCAAAAGACACCAGAATTGACTGGGTTTGAGCAACATGCGGTACAAGATATTATTCCAGAAGTTTTGTTTCTAAATGCAAATCAATGTGTCTGCCTGTCATACTGTTGAAACAGCTTTCAGCAGGGCTAAAACAGGCTTTGATTTTGCACCTTGATGCCAGTGTTCCTTACCTACTTCTAAGTGTGACCAGCTTTCACTATCGCAAGATTGGCATCTCTACGGGTACTATATTGTGCTTTACAATTATGTTCCTTTAATAATTCAAATGAGCTTAAAGGGGAAAAAACACTGTTAGTGCTTAATATATTTTTTTCATGTCAGTACTGTAGGTTAAACAAAATATTTCAGCCTCTCTGACTTTTGCACTTCAAATGGCGAGTTCATTAGTTCATCTCATAATGAATTATCTTCATATATCAGTAATTATCATAGTGTATAGGTTTTTATTTCATTCGTGGCAAAATACAGTATTTTAGAGCAGAGATGATAAAACTAAAATGCTGTCAGAAATCTGTGCTCCATGCATTCAAAGTGTGCTTCTAATGCTAAATGAACTTGAAGCGAGGGATAGAGAGCCAGGTTTATACGTGAAAGATCGCTCACCCAAAAGTTGCATCATATTTATCTCAGAAAACCGAACTTGCTCAGAGTGAAACGTTCTCCAACTTTCCAGCCTGGTAATTGTTTAATAAATATCAGCAGTGCCGTGCACTTAGCTCTTTGGCTGGAGGCATTACTCCGGGCGGCTGTGCGCTGCTCCGGCCGCAGGCTCCGCGCTGAGGGGGCTGCGCGGCTGCGCGCGGGGCCGAGCCCGCGGCGGGGGCGGCCGCCGCTTCCCAAACTCTGCAGCGCCCTCTGCTGGCCCCGCGCGGCAGCGCCCGGCCCCCGCCCGCAGCCCGCGCGCGGAAAGCCGCGGCTCCGCGGCGTTTCACCTCTGAAAGATGTGCTTTCTGTAGTAAAATCTCAATTTGCCGTATGTTTTCGGGGTTAGTTCTCCTTTTATTTTTTTTTTTTTCCCCTCCCACTGCCATTTTGGTCTATCAGCTTCTTTCTATCAGAAAGCTTCTGTCGTCTTAGGCTTTTTGTATTTTATTTTATTTTTCCTTGGCTGCAGAGATCCTGAAGACTTTCCAAACTGCATATTTGGTGCTGTAGAAATACGAATTGTCTGGTCTTTTGTAAACCTTTCAGTTGTCAGACTGTTCTCTTTCAAAATAATAGAGGAGCTTGGAATCGCCCATGCTAAAATTAAGAATTTATAACTGTATGGAACAGATGTTTTCATAAACATTTGCTATAATTAATTTCAACCAGGGGATTGAAGGAACAAAGCAGTTTTTCCCTCTTCAAAACTTTATTGCCTTTTCCCCATACAGCAAACTCAGAAATCTTTGCTTTAATATTGTTAATGAAACAAATTTACTTCTCTGTTTGGTTTTCATTGTGAAAAAGGAAAGCTTAATTTGGACAAGATACCGGTCTTTGAAACAACGGAGAAATACCCTGATTTTCAAACATTGCATATAAAGGCTTAAGATACAGAGCATAAGTGTTTAGGTGCTCATTTCTGAGACCAGAGCTCTGTAGTGTCAATTGTGAGAGATGCCTACATGTTCGAATAAATTTCATCCAGATCAGTCTGATGAATATCTATCTGTGGAGTAAATAGTAAAAAAGAATTTTATGTTTGAAGAGTTGTGAATCTTAGTGTTAGAAAAAGCAAAGGGATCTCATGGTATTATATATAGTTTTAAAGCATAGTAAAATGCTTATTGTATGTTGATTACCCCTTTATACTCACAATAAAGGTCTGCAATCTGTTAAGCAATTTTTTTGTTGTTGTTTGTATTATATGAGGAATACATTTTGACTAAAAATTTTATTCCATATTTGTATTGTCACTATTTTGGGGGGGGGATATTGTTTGGAAGGTATATAGTTTAGGGACAGCATTGTGATATTATTGTGAAGAAGAAAAAATATCCATGCTTTATTGTTCTGTTTTTACTAGTTTCTGTATATTATATCAATATCATTTGAGGGAAAAAAAGTGTTTAAAGTTTTAAAAAAAGAACAGCTTAATTGTTTTACACCTGAAAGAACCAGTGCAGCTGCAAAGATTTTTTGAGCAAACTAGAATTCCTGACTGATCTGTCATCTATAAAGTGTGCAAAGAAAAATAGGTAGCTGTCATTAAAATTACATTTCAGCTTTCAATAACCATTTAATGAGTAGCGTAATTATATAAGTATGGTACCTCAAGTACTTCACTCAATAATTAAAAATAATCTCATCTTTAAAGTGAAAGCGCTATAATTATTATTTGACTTAACCAGGACCACTGTTGTGATCTCCAGTGGCACCTCAGATTGTTCAAAGTGGTTTTGAAAGTATAAATTAAAATTGGATAAATCATTAAATTATTAAGCTTTAAATATGCTGAAAATTAATATAGCATGGAAATTTGAAGTCGTGTTATAAGAATTGACAACCTTAGACTGCAAGCATAGATTTGTGTTAAAATTTGACTTGTCTCTAATCATAAAACACTGCATTAATGATCGAGTGTTTATATCAACTTAAATTTTCACAACTGTTAAATAAATTTTGTGTTTTAACAACATTTTAACCCCTGATTAGAATACAAAGAAAAACATTAAGCAGAGTGCAAACAGGTCAGAAGGATCTGTCTCCATCATGACACTTGTAAGCAGGGAAATGCACAGTTCAGTCACTTAAATAGGATCATTTTATCACAAATTCCTAAACTGCCAGCCATAAAACCTTTTCATAGCTGACACAAGATTGGTAAATTGGTTTGCACTATATAAATACACGTGTGCTCACATACAGACATGCATATGTGTGTGTATGCATGCATGCAGAAATATGTATATATTTGAAGACAATTCTTCAGTATCAAAGTATATTTTCAAAAGAAACAAAAATAGTTTGATTATTTTTTAAGTTAGGAGTGCAGCCATCAAGCAAGGCCATGTCACTCAAGCTTCTTGTCTTTGTTGACTTGGAGCTGGTTGTAACAGTATCCCATGCCTTCTCCATAAGAAGTCCAGTGCTGAATTTTTACTTCTCACGGGAAATAGCTGTTTTCAAGATGTAATGAAAGAGTTGAGGGAGAAATGTCTGATCCCTACATCATTCTTCACATGCTTTTTTACTCTTGCTGAGTACATGCTTAAGCTCAGTGTTCATTGTGCCTGGAGCATACCCAGAGTTCCCACCTGTGAATTGGGGCTTTGAAATGCTGTCCAGTTTCTTCTTATTATCTGAAGTGGAAGCTGTGCACTGCACCTTGAAAAAGCTCTTCTGTGAGAAAATACCCTATCAGTTGAGTCACCATCCCTGGAGGTATTTAAAAGACATCTGTTTTTTTTAAAGATGTGGCACGTGGGGACATGGTTGAATGCTGGACTTGGCAGTGCTGGGTTAGTGTTAAGGCTTGATGATGTTACAAGTCTTTTTCAACCTAAATAGTTCTGTGATTCCATCACCGTTAAAAGAAAGTAGTGTGCAAGTTTCAATTGGGCTTCTCCTTGTTACAATTTCTACAGATAGTTTTCAGATAATCTTCAGGAAGTGTATTTCGCAGCTTCCTTATTCTGGTTTCTCCCATTTTATGCTATGCCTATAATCTCAAATATGTTCTTGGCAAGAAAACAGTTACTGCAAGTGACAAGCCCATGTGTTCTGGGTGAATCTAGTACCCTAGCAAGTGTACCGTTTGCAAATCCTTCTCCATGCATCTCAGAAGTCTAAAGAAGCCTGCATTTGAAATGTTCTTTTTTGATTAGTTAGTAAAAGTGTCAATTTTGAGTTACACAACTTGTCTTATAACTGCCTCCAGTTGTGTCCAGTAGTGTCAGGTCCCAGCTACCCAGGGCCCAGCTCCCTTTAGCTGTTGGTCTCTGTGCACAAGAACAGACCTTGCTGAAATGGGGCAATTTCGGAGAGTTTTCATTCCCAGGCGAGGGAGTTGCTTAGTTAAAGAAGCAGCAAACCAAGTAATTTTCAGTCCCTTTGGAAGGATACAGCCTTATTTTATTATTGTATTAAAACCAGTAACTGCTCTAGTGCTGAAAGCCATACTTACTTTGATACAGATGCTTGTTACAGTATTGCTCGTTTCCCTTCTCTTTTCTCTGAAAGTGTGACAGGATTTATTTTACCTTTTTTCCCCCAGCTTGTGCATTTGAAGTTAGGAAAGCTTTTCAGAAGGTGCATAGCAGGGTTAGTAGAGTATCCTCTGTTTCTTAAGCAAAACCCTTCTTCCCATAACTGAGTTTCAGAAAGAAACTAAATATTAGGATAATACTGAATCAATTTTTTAAAGGAGACTACAGTTTTTGTTATGAGCATCATGAATCTTCTGTTCCTAACTGTTCAGTACACATCCCCATTTTACCAGAAATTTGGGTCATTATCAGTGAAGAAGATAGAAGTAATATATCTGTTCTACTGAGAGTTCACTGTATCTTTCAGAAGGCGTAACTGGAACTTTCCTGAGGAGAGGTGATCCAGGGCATGGATTCCCACAGCTTAATGTCATTACTTAGTGAAGCAGCAGTCTCATTTGTCCTCTATATCACTAACTATGGAAACTTAATAGGATTTGCTAAAAAGCCTTTTGGTTTAAACTAGGTAAAATTTAGGGAGTCTTCTGTTAAGAAAATGAATACTTTGCTCTTTGCTTTATGATTTTTATCACTTTCAGTGAAAGACGTCTTAATCATCTTTCAAGGTGCCATAACAGACATACCCATCTTAAAGGGGTAGAGCAAGGGAGCAATCACAGAAGGGTCTGTTCCACTAAATCCTGGGTTTGAGAGCTGAATACACCTAGCCCTATCCAATTTTGGGAGCTGCTACTAATGACATGATGAAGCAGCAAAAGCAGCTTGCAAAAAAGTGCCCAAACAGTAACTTGTATGATTATGAGATTTATTAATGATGGGTATACAATTAAAAATGCTAAAGTATTTTGGCGGTCATTAAATAAAGGAAATTATTGTATTCAGAAAAAAGCAAGCTGCACTTAGAGTAGTTTGTGAAGAACACCTCAGTGGATGTAGGAGACCCAGGATCCCAACAACTGTGGGGATCCTGGTGAGAGAACAACTATTATCCTTGTTATCTTTGCAATGTCCTGTTCACTCTTTGAGCAGGGCTAATGGTTTTGTTGAAAGCTCATAAAGTCCATGCATTTTTTGAGATAGTCTTAAAGTTCATTCTTCAGGAAGGAGGAGGATTATGTTGCTATTCTTGAAAAGACATGTTTTTTCAGTATATCAACTTAGCATTGTGAATGAGTTTTCTTTTTCAATCTCACTAGTCTGGTAGGCAAATGCTTAGGAGTTGTTCAAGTACAAATAAAGTGCAGTAGTGCATTCAGGACCCATTTTGATGTGCTGTGTCCCTGTAGCCATTGCCCAATACCACTGCACCTGGCCATATGGCTTTAACAGAGACTGAACATAGTTCAGTCATTTGTCTGAATGCTCAGGATCAGATGTGGAGATCGGTAATATATGAAAAAGCGTATTACTGAAAATTGTCCCAATATGGGACACTATTTTACAAGATATGAGAAAAAAAAATGAACAGATGGTTATTAATAACGGGAGGGTCGGCTCCTGGATGAAATATCTGGTGTTGTTAATTTAGTTAAATTTAGTAAACAAAAAGCAGATTGATTAAGTAGGATTTCCATTTTCAAAATAAATTGAGAGAGCTAATTAGTGAAATCAACTGGACTGAATGATTTTAGACTAAGATGTAGTAGAGGTTTGGGATTTATTTTAGACAAAGGTGCAAAAGTTAATAAAAACCCCTGCATTCCAAATTAGACAAGAAAAGAAACACTTGGAAGTTCTATGCCGAAGTGAATGATTAAGTATTTTTTTAAGGAATGTCTAGAATAAGCAGAGATCCTCAAAGAAACAGAAAAACAGCTTGATCTGCAGAGAAGGCCACATCCTGGATATCAGAAAGTACGGGGTTGTAGCGACAAATAGCAAAAATTAAGTTGAATTAGACCATAAGATGAGAATTTAAATAAACAAGAAAATATTACTTGATTATGGAAAGAAGCTTTCTAGGGAAGAAAATTAGAACCATTCTCCAGTGTGAATGGTCAAATGATACTCAATGTAATCCAGGTATGATCTGAAAAGGAAAAATAATTTTCAGTAAAAATAGAATTTCAGGCAAAGGCCTGAAAATAAATCAATAAAATAAACGGGAGTGTTGGGTGGATACTGTAAATTAGCAGAGTTAATAGAGATTAAAGCATCTGACTTGCAGGGTAAATGTCTTTCAAGAATACCAATGAATGCTGCTGCATGAAACAATTTTTTACTATTTTAGTTCATGGCTGATGAGTGGAAATACAAAATAAAAAAATAGGTACCTGTACCTAGATTAACAGGGAAAAGAAAGGTGATAGCAAAGCACCTGCATGGGCTGACCATCATCTATGCTTTAGAAAAGCTTTTAAGAAAGAAGTAAGAGAGAAAAGTAAAGCAAATGGCATAACCTTTATTGTAGGGGTTTTGTGTTAAATGGGAGATTGTGGCCAACTAACCTGCTTGCTTGTCAAAATATATGTTCAGGAAATGCATTAAGTCTATCTGGACCTCAATAAAGCATCTGATGTAGTGTCACAGGAGATTATGTGAAATAAAAAGGATGGGGATTAGTGAAGTATAGTAGTTTTAGGATAAATAGAGAAATGCAGATTTTAATGAATTATTTTTAGTGAAGCTTGGGGTTGAACCAGTCTTATCCAATATTTTCATTTATTGTCTTGCCACAGAACAAGAGCTGATAGCCTTTTATTAAGTAAAATTATTTGAAGGTAATATCTAGTGCAAGCACAAATAGAGTGTTCAGGTAGGACTGGTTGTTTCTGAAGAAAAGAGGACTACAAACAGCATGACATTGTGTGAACTACAGTATTGCACTAGCAAGAATTTTTAGTGTAAACTGCAAACTTCTCTCTGTAAATAAAAAGTGGAGAGTAAGTGTGTAGGCATGTTGGTTAAGGATGGCTGTGAAACTGCAGGATGGAGTGGCACAACAGTTGACTGTATCGAGCAAGATTTGTTTGATAGAGAAGAAAACCACTGTCCAAATTATCAACTGTCTAAACTTCTAGTATGCTGTCTACAGCTCCTGTCCCTTCTTTCCCATATGTAAGAAGGACTGAGTTAAAGAACACAGGGAATACAAAGCATCATTTAGAAAAAAGACTGCGAGAACTTGATTTCAGTCAGCAGAACACAGATCAGAGGTGTGCAGTGCTACCTGTAAATTAACTAAGGAGGCACACAGGGACATAGAAGAACTATCAAGCTAAATTACAGGGCAAGAATAAACAGTATAAAACAGGACAAGAGTAAATACATGACTCCTGGCTTTTAGCAGTCTTTCAATAGAAGTCGTTATAGAGAGGAAAATTTCCTTGTAATCCTTGATTTCTGGTAACATTATGGTTCTATGTATCACCAGCCCACAGGACGTAAAACAAGATGTTTGGCGGAGGTCTTAATAGGTTCTTTCAGAGAAGTTTTGAACTTATCCTATGACAAAAAAACCCTGGTATCACAAATTCAACTCAGAATTTTTTACAAAACAGATGAACTTTTACATTTTTTTACTTAATGTTGGTAAAATCCAGCTTGTCTACTTATATGGTGTACTTCTGTAACCTTAGACTAGTTAAACTGTGTTTAATAATTTGAGAAGGGCCTCAATCAAAACTTCAAGTGAAATTAAGTATCAGATTTTCAGAACATTCCGACTCCAGTTTGAACACGGAGGCTAGTTAAGATACCTGTAAGAATTTGAAGAGTTAAAGTTGAGATTTGTCTATGTAAGTTTTAGGTGAGTTTTGTTATAACTAAAGTTACCATATATGGTAAAATCAGTTGCAGTTATCATCAACATTTGTTTTTCTTACAACAAAGATGTTTTCTCTTATTTTTATATTAGGAGGATCAAATGAAAATGGAAGCACACCCCACACCTCAGAATCAGATGGAACTTTTATTTCTTACAGGTTGGTAATTTTTTATATTTATTTTCTAATTTTTAGGAAGTTGATTATAATAAGAAGCATAATCTATTTAAAGCAAAAGAACAGGTCCTACTTTAGGAGGATTGTGCAATCTAAATGAAAGTCAGTGAACTAAAGAACAGGAAGGATTTGATTAAGAAATTATCTGGAAATTTGTTTTCTGGATTACTTTTTTTTTTAGAAAGTTGTTCAAAATGCTTAACTAATGAAAGTACAAGATATTTGTAAGTCTAAACATTTTTAAGGTTGTTTTTTGCAGTTTTTTTCCTCCAAAGTATGCAATAAAGTAAGCTCACAGCAACTAAGCTAAATGTTGAAATATTCAACTCACCAGTGAAAACCTTTTTGATCTTCTCCAAAGTAGCTTGATCTATGGACCACATGGAACTGTATTTCCTCATTATTTTGTGTGAAAAAACAAAGCCAGGATTAGTAACATTTGAGATTATTTGACAGCAAAATAATATTTCAATTTGTTGTCAGTAAGCAGCAGTTAAAGAAACTTTTTTCAGCAATATCATTGAGCTTCAATCTTGCTTGGGTACATACCAGAGGGTGTCTTGTGCTTGAAAGCACAGAAAGCTAATCAGCAGGTGTATCTTTCATCTTTCACCCTGCAAAATACTGCCTCTGCTACAAAAAAATCTTTGTCCTTGTGACTAATAAATTAATAGTATGATTTGTGCTAACCAGAAGGATTACATCTGATTTTCATGTTTAAGTATGATAAAACAAAACAAGCTTACCACATGATTATTTTGGAATCATTTAGTGGACTGTATTGGTTGGGATTTTTTTCGGTTTGTACTCTGCTGGAATCCGTGCTTCACAGAGGTGCAGGCAGGCAGGAGGAACCTGCCTGGTCGCCTTGTCCAGGTTGCAGCCGGCTGGGTGGGGAGTGTTGCACCATGGTGCAGACAGTGAGCTGTGCTGGTCACGGGGAGCCTCGGGCATGGGGTGGCAGGGAGGGACACAATGTTGGAGAACCTGTTGCAGTCTGGAGACAGAGAGATTGCTGAGGAGAGCAAGGAGCAAACAGCCTGGTCTTGAGGATGTTGAAAAGAAAGACTTTTTGTAAGGACCGAGAGGGAACAGCAAAGAGTTTGCTGCGATTCAAACACCCAGAGGAAGCTTCTGGACTGAGAGCAAGGTTGGAAAAAAGGTTGTGCCTGCAGGGACACAGTGGGACTGGGGAGGGTTGATTTAGGTACCCTGCCAATTTTCTGTATCCTAGTAAGTCAACTCTAATGAAACTTACTTCGTAATGATATAAAACACGTAGGGTAGTTAGCTTATTCACTTTGATAAAATATATTAGAAGATCCATTTTAGGGTTCTGCATGACTCTGTTTCTTGTCATATTTGTGTTTTCTGCATGCAACATACTGTCTAAGTTAAAAGAAGGGCTGAAAAATACCACCCAGGATAATCTTCATGTTTTTTAGGTGAGAAGCATATGTAGATACAGAGACCACAGCAATTTCTCAAAAATAGGCAAGACAGAATTTAACCAGAGCAGCAAAAGAAAGCTGAGAGCTCTCTGCCATTAAGGCCAGGACACTTATTCCTGAAAGTCATCAACTCAAGAGCACCAGCTGTTGTATCTGCCAAGTGGTAACACTTGAAGAAGAAGCAGCCAGCTTTATCTGGGCTCTGGTTCCATGAGAGTGTAAGCTGTGGAGCTGGGGTTGAGCCCTTCTTCTCACCCCTGCTCCACTCAGGCAGTAGCACTCATCTCTCAGGGAGCTAGTCCAGGGAGCTAACCCAGCCCAACCTGTTCCTTCTTCAGAGGGAGACCTTTCTGATCACTTCACTTGCAGTATCCTCCTGCCAAAACTTCCCATGGAATCAGTGCCAATGCAGGAAATGTAGCTAGCATGGACAGCTACAAATAAGTGGGAGGACAGAGCATGGTATCTTTTACCTAAATCAGCCTAAACCTTAGTGACTCTTTAATGCTCCACAGATTAAGTGGAGATTAAACTGATCTTTGTATCTCTATATTCCTTAGTCCAAAGTGCATATATTAAATACAACATTGGCTACAAGTTCCACTGAATAATAGTCGTATTCTGTCAGAGAGGATTACAGCCCAACTTAGAAAACTGAAGTTAATTAGTCTTTTCAGAGGGGTCCCATATATCATTGCCAAAGTATTATTGATATAATTAAAGGCAAGATAATAAAAAAGCTATATATGCGTGTATGTGATTTGGGGAGGTGTATATCTATGCACATATATGAAAGTAACCTCTGACTTTTCATAGATGGCAAGCTATCCCTGTTATTTAGCAGTAGTGTTTCAGGTGTGAAATGTATATTTTTTGTGCAGTGGCAAGTAATTCCTATCATATTATGAGACTGGCTGTAAATCTGATGGTTGGGTTGAATATTGTTTTGATAGTTATAGTTCTGGACTGCATGTTAAGTAAAAATGAGCATCTAATACCTTACGAAAGATGAAAAGTGAATCCTGAACTACCTTGAAAGGTAAAATTGCTATATGGTTCTTATTTCTTTAAGGACTCATTAGAGATTTTGACTTACTTTAGGATACTGTCAAGGATTATTGTTTTAGTAAGTTAGTAATTTGGCAAAACTAATGATAGTCTTGTTTACCCAATGTGTCTATCATACTTTAAAAAGACCAGCTAGTGAAATTTTGCCCTAAAAGAGGCAAAGGCATCTTTGGATCATGGTAGATGTCATGCATGCAGAAGGTTGTTACATGAAAAATTCTATTGAAAATTTCTGCTGAAACAAAAGTTGTTTTCTATTTTATAAGTAATTGGCTTTTACAATTTAATTAGGAGAAGAGATGACTCCAAAAATATTTGAATATTAATAAGTTTTGTTATTGAAGTGGTCTTAAAAACATATTGGTTATACCACAATAAAAAATAAACCCCAGGAGAGGTTGCTCAATTCCCACATTTTCTGCTTTAAAGGACAGTTTGTCACTATTCAGTACAAGACTCCAAGTGTGTGTGTTACTAAAGGATGACATATCATTATCCTTTGATATATTTATGATGCTCCAGAACTATTTGTATGGTTTTATTTTTAACATGAAGGTGTCACCTTAGAGTTTGTGACTGTTGCTTGTGTTGATCGATACTAGTTGTCTCTGTTTTTAATGCTGCATGTGTTCAGATAGTGAGCATTGCCCTTTAGGTCATAAAGTTTGTAAGTAATTTAAGTGAAAAGCACATGTGATTGGCATATATTTCTAAATATTCTTTGAGTTTGTGAATCTGTCCTGTCAGGTCACAGAGAATTTTCTCGTTGGTCTTCAGGCCCTGATGGAAGTATTCTTTATGTACTTGGGAAGAAGCTTTGCTAATAAGAAATTATGAAAATTACTTCCTAGAACCATGTCATCAAAATTAGAAGTTCACTATTAGAAACATTTGAGCAAGGATTTAAATATACAGTAACTTTCAGCTTTAAAATGCAAGAAACTTAAGGAAAATATTTGAGCTCTGCTCTACTGTATTATTTTACTGCTATGGTTAAAGCCTTTTCTGGATGGAAATGGGCTGGACTTCACCAAAAGGAGAAGAAAAATAGATGTGGGTCTTTAGTTTCAGTATCTGCAATGCAGTGCCACTGGAAAGTAGAAATACTCTTTCTCCTCCTTTCCCAAGGGCAGCTGACCTTCTCCTCGCCAAAGAGGTGAACCCCTTGCCAGCACATATGACTACAGACTATTACATTAATCTGTTTAGCCTCAGTACCAGCTGCTTGCATGTTTTTAATTATCTTATTAGATGGTATAACAGTGACCTATGAAATAAAATGAAGGTGAGTATTTTTTAACTTTATTTTACAGGCTATTTTTCTAAATATATTTTAATGACCTAATTATGACTTTTAGGGAGAGCCATTGATGCAGACATTCAATTTGGCTGATAGAATCTAACATCTCAAGGACACTTATTTTCTTTCAAGGTGGATTCATACATTAATACTGCTTCTAATAAATATATAGCCTTAAAAAAGCTCACTTTTCATACTTGTGTTGTTAACTTACTTTATGATTCAGAGACCCATGACTGCTGTGTTGGATAATTTCTTAATACATCTCTGCACATATATATAAGTTTAATTTTTACCCCATGTGTCAAGATAAAGTTCTTTCCTCTGTGGCTTAAACTCCATGACAAATGATGATTGCTCAAAGTTGTGGGTTGTGTAGACAAGGTGTATTCCTTCTTCTGCTCATATTTCAAACAGGCAGAAGATCTAGTATGAGAAAGACTTTTGTATTCCATTTTCTCCCCCTGACTTCTTACAGCTTCTGCTTACCAGATGTTTCCTTCCTTGCTGCAAAAAGGCAATGTGGTCCTGCTGGCTGAGGCGTTTCTTGTGTGCCAGCCAACAGGACTGACACTGAGCGTGCAGAAGAAAGATGGCAAGAAGTGCAAGGTGTTCCTCCTTGGTTCTTCCCGCGTCCAAAAGTGGTGCTGAAACCAGTTTGGTTCCTCTTTGACCTGTGGCTTTTCTTGGCAGTTGAGCCAGAAGTGGTTACATAGCCTCTGTCCTTACATGTTAAATATACTGTGAACATGTATGCAACTTACATACCTTCACCCTATGGACAACTTTGTCTTAAATCTATTAGGAGGCAGCCCTTTTCCATCTACACAAGCCTATCTAGTCTTGTTCATACACAGATGATGTTACTTTATTGTTTTAATTTCAAGCCACCCCTGTGCAATTATAATCTTATTTTTCCTGACTTTGTTCACTGTATGTCCACGCATAATCAAGAGATGTAAAGAACAAGCTTGTTTCTATGGGTTTTTCAATAATTTTGCAGTAAGAAAAATTGGGTACAGAAAGCAATGCAGTGAAGTTGTCACTGCCCCTCCACTCCGCAAGGAGAGTTTACAGCACTTGCATCCTTCCTCTCTTTCCACAAGGAAGTAGTAAAACTGGCATCCATGTTTATTTTGTCTTAGCCTAAGCCATTTGCTAGATGCTGTTCCCGTTGATGCCATTTATATGCAAAGAGGGCTTTTCAGTATGAGGTAATTTTGTCTGAGAGCATGTAAACTCTGTCCTTGAATTTAGTGATTCCTCTGAAAGATTGTCTTCATAATGTGCTAAGAATCTTTCTCTGGATGTGGTAGTCTGTGCCAGTGCTCTCATTTTGTTCGTGTTTGTGATGTTGTTAGGAATTCCATCTTGCAAATCTCCTTTTTCCATCAAGAGAAAGTGGCTGCACTGATCAAAGGTTTCCTCCAACAGGTTTTTTTTCCTCCAAATCCAGGGAGATCACTGTCATACCTGTTGAGAGCTTGGAAGATTTCTGATTTTCTCTGAATTCTTTTAAAATTGCTTTCCTTTTCTTTCAGTTTAAGGAGATTGATATAATTTCCATCTCTGTCTTGTCAAATTTCTGTTATTTACTTCTTCCTTCCATAGCGGATCCTTGCTACATTCCTTGCCTGGTGTCCTATAAGGAATTGGTGAAGGATATCATAAGACGTGGAAGAATAAATTGCCATTAAGGAACTGAAAACCTATATTCAGTATACTTTTTCTAAGATACAAACATTTCAACACATATAAATGGTGGATTTTTTAACTTTTCCAGGGAAATTTTATTACTTTCTAAAGACATAGAAATGGTAATACAGACTTGCTTTCTGGTTTTATGCAATGTAATAGGGAAAAGTAAATTTAGGAAATTTACTTGAAACTTGAGATGCTTTTGACAGAGAATCAGAAAGGAAGGATTGAGTTACCAACATCTTTCATTGGTAGAATGCTTTTTTTATGGATTGGTTGCAAGAAGGAAAGACTTAATACATGAAGAGAGACCATGGAAGAGAGAATGGTAATTTCTAAAGTCCATGGAAAGCAAGTGAAAATTTTAGTTCACTCTTCATTTATTCTGTTGTATTTGAAAATTGGCATATGTACCACTGACACCATAATCAACTGATGCTGTATTTTCCCTTACTAATGTTTTAAGTGGTTTTCATTATGAATTTTTTACTTTTCCACTCTCAGTAATCTTCAAACTTTCATGGCAATTGGGAGGTGTTTCTGAAGACAGGAGGGAAGCAAATGTCACTCTTTTCTTCAGGAAGGGTCAGAAGGAAGATGCAGGGAACTAGGCCAATTAGCCTTACCCTGACCCCAGGGAAGGTGGAGCCGTAGATAATATGCAGGGGCCTGGAAAAAGGACCTGGGGGTCCTGGCAGGCATCAGTTTGAACATGAGCCACCAATGCTCCCTTGCAGCAAAGAAAGCTAATAGTATCCTGGGATGCATTAGGAGCAGTGCTGCCAGCAGATCAGAGTTAGTAATCCTTCCCCTGTAATCCATACCTGGAATGCTGTGTCCAGTGCTGGGTTCCCCATTACAAGAAAGACATGGGCATGCTGGAGAGTGGCCAGCAAAGGGCTGCTATGGTGGTGAAGGAACTGAAGCAGCTCTTCTGTGAGGAAATACTGAGAGAGGTGGGACTGTTCAACCTGGAAATGGGAAGGCTTGGGACATCTTTTCAAAGTCTGTGAGTATCTGAGTGCAGGGTAGAAGGGACACAGAGACAGGCTCTTTTCAGTTACACCCAGCAATAAGATCAGAGCTAATGGGCACAGACAGGAGCACATGAGGTTCCATCTGAGTATCAGGAGGCACAATTACATCTCGTTTTTAGTTGCATGATTTGTAGAGCTGTAGATTTAACTTGTGTCCTACAGGAAAGTCTTACCTTTTCAGTTTCTTAATGAATGCATGTCTGTTTCTGTAACAAGGCTGCATGCATGTGAACACACACAATTCACAGAGCTCTGCTTAGCTGTGAGTATGAGCTAGTAAAGGGTAAAACAGCAGGAAGGAACTCTATAGTCAGGAGAAGTAGAAAATAAATGTTCTAGATGTACATGCAAAGGATTTCAAAGGCACTGGGGGATTTAAACTAGAAAGCTTTGACCCTGCAATTGGCAAATTCAGTTACAATATAAAAATAAAAATAATTGAACATAATATCTACATTTTGTCTCAGCATCCTATAAATGTATGTAGAGGAAAATGTGCTGGTGAAACTTAGACTTTGAAATGGCTGTAACAAGAATTCTTCTATGAAAGCTAAAGTGTTAAAGGGTTGGAAATTATCCACTCTCCAAAGGCCAAACTTGGCTCTTTGGCTGAGAACTGCCAAGGCAAAGTGGACAATTTGGAATATGGAGAAAGATATCTTGGGTTTCTGCGTCAGACTTAGTGCTATTAGGAAGGGTGCTGGCAAAGCATCCTGCTGCCAGTGCAGCCTTGTTTCAGTTCCCTGAACTGTGCTATGCGCACACTGGTAGCTTAAAGAGCATAGCTAACTAATAACTTTATTTGCTGGAATGTTTGCCTTAAGAAAGTGATTTTACCTTTCTTCATGCAAACCTTTTTAACTGTATGTCAGCCAGAAGTAGATGAAACCTGAACTGTTTAGAAAAATATGGCCTTTGAATGTGCAGCCTCCCAGCAACACAGCCATGCATATTCACACTTACATGGCTGTTAGCTCTGCCACGTATCCTGAGGCAGGACTTTGAGAAACAGAGGAAAATACATATATTTTCCAAGCAGACTGATAAGCCTTCACATTAAAGCTGTCAAGTGGATTTTCAGGGTAGAAAATAAAAATCTGTATGTTTCAGAAATGTTGTTTAGAAACTCTGCTCCTTATTACTTGATACTACCTTTCAATTGGGGTTTTTTTCCTCTGCTTTTATAGAATTAGCTCTGTCTTTATTACATTCCTGGCAGTTGCCTCACTTTTTTCTCAACTGTTGATTTTATGGCGTAATAAATAATACAAACTATGCATGTTTCTTGGATTTAAGCAGTATGGTTGAAAGGAATTTTTGCCTCTGTTTAAATATTCAAATATAGATACTTGAATGTTCCTATTGATAAAGATCTCATATTGCAAAACATATGACACAATAATTTGAGAATTGGTTTTCTTTCTGATGGCCTGTTCAGTAGCTTATTGCTTCACTGAGTGCCCCTGAGGAGCCGAGTTGGGTCTCAACATTTTAAAAAGCACATTCTGAAGATGAAAACCAGTATGAAAATGTGAAATTGGCTTTTCTGGAAGCACACATGCCATTGTTTTAAGATGATTTTTGCCAGTACTGGCAGCACTGCTCAAGAATTTTCTTTGGATTTCTCTGAGGCTATCTGTTTTATCCTTTAATATTGGTCTAGAGGATGGAATAAGCTTGAGATTTAGTTGAAATCTTAAATATGTATGCAAATGTTCATACCTTTCAGTAGTATAGCAGTATTCTTCCATACACTGAGGAGTATTCTTTGTTATCTAAATGTTATTGTCAGTATCAATTTGGTCTTGTTTTAGCAGGGACACAAGAAAAAAAAGGGATTTCAAAACTTTGCATGAAATATTTCAAAAATGCGCGAGTCGAAATAATGATACACACTGTCTGATGACCTGGTAGATACTGGTTTCTTTAACTGCAGTTTCACCTGAAAGTGAATTATGGACAGTAATATTTACCTGGTAGGTCTGAGTCCCTGTAGTCCCAAAACTGAATCTTTTGCCCTTTTTCAGTGACGTAGATGGTAGTTCCATGTGCTTCTTCACATTTTTACGTTTCTATGGGTTTTAGTGTCTTCCACAGAGTTTTGGTGTTGTCTGAACATGATAGTAACGAAAATACTTCTTACGCTAGTTTTAGACTTTGTCAGGATCTGCATTCATACAATTTACCAGCTTTATCCTCTAAATCAGCAAATGCAGAAGCTGAGTAGCAATGATTGCTGTCTGTGCTATACCAGTCTCCTTCAACTGTATTTCTTCCTCTTCTTCCTCAAAGGAGTCTTTATTTTGCAAGGAGCTTTAATGGGCTACCATTGCATTCTCCTGCATATCTATGCTTGATGTACTGGTTTTACCATTATGCTGCAAATCGAAATTTAGCAACAGAGCCAGAGGCAGGTGTTCTGCTTCTGCCTATCAGTGGAAGAAACTCTCCCCAACACGCACCAGCTCAATGTTGTCTCAATAAAGCCCTTGGAACTATTTGAATTTCAGAGTTATTTCCTAGGCGACTCATTACGTTATTGATGTCCTGCATTCTGGAAGTGTTTATAGTTGCTCGTTCCTCTATAGCTGAGCACAAGTGAGATTCCAGTGACTTTTACTAAGATGTTAGACCTTAGAGGTTCACATACCTTTTCAAAAATGTTATTTAAGTGCATGTAAAATTTTAGTTAGACTTCCTGGTGTAAAGTCCTGCTTGTTGTGCTCTCTACTAACAGTCGACTAAGAGGAACACTTCTGTTCCAAACTTTAGGCTTCTGTATCTGAAAATCTGATGCTTGTAATTGTCTTAACAAGAATCACACCCACGAATCATGTCCTGTTGAAAAGAAAGAAGAATAGATTATGTATGATTTGCTCAGAGGTCAGCCTCATTTCTTACAAGAAAGAAAGTGTGTGTATTAGAGCAGACCCCAGTATAAAATTCTTTGGCAGAGAGATTTAAACTCTTGTGGTTATGACATAAGTGTATGTTTCAAAAGATGGAAAGGAACAGATGAGAACTATGAGAACTATGAACAAATCTTGCAGAATGACTCTCTTCATTGATTTGCCTGCTTTTTCTTTCATACATATTGAGCACTTTTCCCACTTGAAGTAAAGCAACTGTCCCTGACTCATGCCAGTAGATATTTCACATTGGACAGTTACTGCAGAGATAACGCATGTGAAATTAAGTTTCTTAAAGAAATATTACGCCAATAATTTCTTTCTTATTCAAGTCTTATATTATATGTATTTATTATTATTATTATGAAGACTTTACAACATGCACAATAGTGCATTAGACAGGATACTCAAATTAGAATCTAAAATGAAAAATATTTACAAAATAACCAGAAAACATTAACATTGACATTAGCCTTTAACTGTACTGTCTAAAGGTGGTATAACACAGGATTATGCATTTAATTTTCTAGTTTGATTAAGTGCATGTGCTTGTTCATAGTTTAGGTGGTTCCAATTAGCTCTTGAAGTCCTTCACTTCAGTGAAGCAAATGGGATGTGGTAGACTTCAGTTCCAATCTTCATTGCTTGTTTCATGTTGTCCAATGGGTTTTCTGCAATCTTGGGTTAACAAGGCTCTTAGGTATTATTTTACATAGTAGGGCTATATAATTTTAAATGTTATCTTTTTAGAATTGATTGCTTGTTGATATTATGAAGTGTTACCACTATTAAAACAGTCTCTAGAATTGTAAAGCTTAATTTATTAGTCTTCATTCAAAATAGTTGAGAAACGAATTAGTGGATGCTGTTCAGAAAGGATTTTAAATATCATTCAGCTTTACTAGAACTGAAGCAGATTCCAGCTTCCAAGTAATTTCTTTTTCAGTTGCTTATAACTTTTTTTTTTTTGTGATCCCAGCAGCCAACCGGCAATGCAGAGGAGATATGATCTTGCCAAATTTCTTTTGGCGGTTTTAAAAGTAATTTGGTTCAAAACGTGTTCGGAATTGCATTACATTAAAAAAAAAAAAAAGAAAAAGAAAGGCATAATATCTGCACTAATACAATTTCAGAAGTGTTGAAATTACTTTCTTACTGTGTAGCAATCACTTCCAGCAGCTGGTGAGAAAAATAACCTGAAGAGTTTCTTTCCTCTCTGTTCTTTCTCTTCACAGTTGCACTGGTTGAAACCTTTTGCTAACTCAGCTGACACATTGGCATTTTCAAAGACATTGTGGGAATGTCATCCACTTGCAGAACAATGTGAATAGCTTCAGAGTCTGACCTGTTGTGTGCACAGGGGAATGTGTCACTCTTAAAACATAGCTACCTTAGGGAGGTAGCTTGGCAGGAGTTACAATGGCCAATGATGCTACAAAATTTACCATGGCAAATGAAGAATATTATATGTGATAGAAACAGGAGGGTTATTTAGATAGACATAGTATACTGTAGCTACTGAAGTATAAATGACTGTGAAAGAAAGGCCCAGATTTTTCTCAAGCTGTGTCTGCTATATACCATACGTTGTATTTAAAGGAGACAGAATCATGGTAAACAATCGTAGGCAGCTCCCTGCAGAAGGTGAGGATGTGTGGGAGACAGGGAGGCAAAAATGACCAGATAGTCTTTCTGACTTGGAGAGTGGGGGATGTGAGAGGAGTGAAAGAAGTTGCCCCACACCACTGGAATGACTTGCTGCTCTTTTGATCACTTGGGGGTACTGGCAGTTGGGAGAAGCTAAAGACAGCTCTAAACCCTGCAATCTAACACTGTGGCAGTCATCTTTGCTCTTATCTGGAATACCTTCGCTTTTCAAAGTAATTAATACTCAAGATCCAGAAGTAAATGCCTTTTGGTTTTTTTTTTTTCAGAAATATGGTCCTAGCTGAAAGGTGGTACATTCACAAGCACAGCACTTTCAGTCTCAGCACGGATCATGAGCTCGCTCCTGTCACAGAGGAACAGGACCATAATTTCCTGGCTTGCCAAGTCCATTCCTCTACAGTTCTCAGCAACTGTATCTTACAATTCAGTTTTAAAAACCTCACTCTCCCAACTCAGCTTAAAAGGCTGAAAACTATCTAACTTAATCTTGCATATATTTAGGGCAATTTGCAAAACCAAAGTTTGCTGGTGTTTAGTATAACCGACTCTGTGACCCTCCTTAGCGAAGTAAATGTGGTGAGATCTTAGCCTGGAGTCATAATAGTAGTTTCTCTCTTCCTGGTTTCATTTGGTCTCCCAGGGAAAAGTAATAGTCTCCCATGTGACAGGGGGAGGAGGAGATGTTCACCTTAAGGACATGCATTGAAAATAAATCTGAAACACATTTCCCTCCACATAACCCAGCTCTTTACCTTGAAATTGCCCTTTGGAATTTAGAGTGGTTACAGAAAGTCTGTGAGCAAGTCTTGGGCTATGAAGACTATCAGATGGCTTACACTGTTCTTGAGATTCGTTTCAGTAGAAGTTGCAGGAAATATAGGTTTAATTCTTTTATTCAAACTCAGTAGATGGTTTGGGACAATTAATTTCCAATTGTTTCCCAGTAGAGCAGATTTACTTGTATATTAATGAGGCACAGGTGTTAGGCCCCTGGTGCCTGCATGCCTGGGAGGCATATTTAGGTTGTTTATCTAGTCAGCCATAGGTACTGCAAGGTACTCAAGCTTGCCTTTAACAGTTTATACAGTGAGGCTTTTTAATTTTTTGATGTTTTTTTAAATTTGCTAGCACCTGTTAAAATTTTAAAACTGATCATGTAGAAAGAAGTAGGAGTGATTTCAATAGTAAATAGCACTAAATGTTAAGGAAAGTCATCTTCTATGATGCTTAACTGCCCAGCTTGACATTAAGAAGAAAAGAAGGTTCATTTAAGCAAATACGTCATGTGAAGAGCTAATACAGTCAACAGTGTACTTTTCTGTTGCATATTTTTGGAATAGGTACTTCTTTGTCTACAGCTGAAACATGAATGTGCTTATATTAATATTCATTTTTCTTGTTTATTCACTGAACTGCAGTACCAACATTTTAGAGGAAATGGAATAGCCTCCATAGACATTATGAATTTCAGTAGCTGGCATAATTATAGCGATCTACATATTCATTAAATCCAAAGAAGAAATGTGTCCAAAAAAACAGCCATGCGTTTAGAAGTGGTACACAACTAAATATATACATTTTAAAAAGTTCCTTTCCTCTGCTTATCCAAAATTGTGTAGTGTCATATAGTCCTTAAATCAACTAAGGCTTTTTTTGTTTAAATGTTCATTCCTTTTGCTTTTTCAGTAAAGAATGGGAAGAACTGTTTGTAAACAACAATTACTTGGCAACCATACGGCTGAAGGGGATTAATGGGCAGCTGAGAAGCAGCAGGTTCCGTAGTGTTTGCTGGAAGGTAAGAAGAGAAAATATTTATTTACAGTTTGTGGTTGCAATATATCAACACATTACCTGATGCGCTGGAAGATTATTGATGCAAAGAATCATGAATTTTCCAAGAGACTTCATCCCAATGTTTTCCTACTCATTTTTGTAATTCATAGGACATTTGCTAACCACATTGAGTTGCTTTAAAGCTGAATAGCAGGCAATAGCAAAAGAATCATAAGAAAGAGTATCTTTGTGCTGGTGATATGTTTAAAATTGAGTGCCACAGAGCCATCTCTTCTCTCAGTATCTGTGCAGGGAAGTCATGCACTGGAAATAGAAAGGAAGTTTGTCTAAAAAAATTATGGTTTTGTGGAATTTGGGACTGCTTTAAAATCAGTCTGATGCTTCTGCTAGCAGGTTTTCCCAGTGAAATGAGAAAATGAAGACCAATCCCTCTTGTAATGGCTGGATGGAGGGGGAAGCAAGGTCTTCCAGAAGCACAACAGCTCCTTGGGAGTCTCTTACTGTATTTTTTAAAGTAGCAGGGGAAGGAAGAGAGAAAGAAAGCACGATAATACTGAGATGCTAGATAAAGTCCAAACAAATTTTGTTGCAATGACATCAAGTCTTCTGTTGTGCACTAACTCTGATAGTAGAGAAAAATTTTTCTAGTAGAATTAACTGTGTGTTAACACTAATCAATTTAAATTACCTCTCTTGGAATTTCGCAACCGTCATTTTGGCACAGAGACCTATAAAAGGAAATTTAAAATAGTCCTTTATATAAATGAATGAAAGTGAACGTTCGAAATTTGAAATGTATGTAGCGTTGAACTAATTTAAAGTTAATGAAAATATTTTATTCAGCAAGCCAGATTAATATATGCCACCTGCATTTTTTTACCAGTTTGCTTCTTTTTAAGTCTCTAAGTTAGGAGGCCATAACTCAAAACCCTGAACTAACACAAGGATCGAGTACTTCACTGTCTACTAATTAAATCAAGGAGTGGTTTTATTTCAGAAAACAGACAGGGTTCATTTGAGTGTCCCAATATGGATTAGGGCTCTGTTGTTAAGTTCTGAAATTTTAAAGGGTTTTTTAGTAATTTAGGAATGTTTTGTGTTTGTCAGTACTTCTGTTTGTCAGTATTACTGTTTCTTAACACTTCACAATGTGCAAATAAAAACATTGAAAAAGCAAGAAAATACTGGGGTTTTTCCTTGTTTCAAATGCAATTAAATAGTATTTTGCACTGCATGTTTCTTTCTAAGCCTTTTTAAAGAGACATGAAAAAACTGAGATGTAGGCATTCTCAAGGACTTCCTGCAAAACTGACTCTCTTAGCTGTCTTGCAAAATTCTAGAGCATGTTTCATGTCTTACATTGGATATATCCCTTAGTGCTTAGTTCCTGCTCTGCATTTGTGGTTCATTTTAAGCACGTTGCATTAGGTCATCAGTGTTACATAAATAGCTTCAATTTTTGTTTATTTCTTTTAACCTCTTTCCATTTTGTTTCTGCCTTGGAAGTCACCATCAACTTTACTGAAGCTGTAACAGTTTACAAAGCTTGAGTTTGTGGTTTCAGTTGACTTTAGTGCTTAATTTTGCACTGTAGAACTGCTGTTGTTTCTAGCTACTTATTTATGGGCTAGAAAGCACTAAAACCAGGAATATTTTATAGCTCTTTGCTTTCTCTTTCTCTCTGGGGTGGTTTATGCTGTCTGGTAGGATTTCTATGAAAAGCTATGTAAAACTGATGGAACTTACTACATTTACTTTGTTTTGCTAATAGTTATTTCTGGAGGTTCTACCCCAAGATAGAAGCCAATGGATTAAAACCACTTCAGACTTAAGAACGTCTTACAATAAGATCAAAGAAATTGTAAGTTGGTACAAAATAGGTTCTCATACTTTGACATAGATATTAATATTTATAGTATAACAGGAGAGGATTTGACTTTTTGGTTTTTTCCTGTTCTAACCTAGCACATTACAAACCCTCGGAAAGCAGGACAGCAGGATCTGATAATCAACAATCCACTCTCTCAGGACGAGGGGGTAAGTTGACCCAACACATGCTACTAAAATTCTCATCTTTTTCATACTAAGACAAATGAGTTCTTGCTGAAGTAGGCAAAATGGCAGGTGCTAAAATCTCGCTCCTAAATGTCCAAACTGACTTCTGTTGACAATTGTTTCACAGGTTTTGCTGAAAAACTAGAAATGCCCGTTTCCGGGTTGATATTTTGATTTTTCAGGGCTTAACTCTGGAAAGGCTGTGGTAAACAAAAAATCAGTGCTGGACTACAATTAGTTTCACAGCATATCCTTTCTTTAACTGATACACTTTTTTATCACTGTATGTTTTCATTTTATCCATAAAATGGCTCTAGTTTAAGGAGTGTTTAAACAGTCAATATGAAGTGAATGCTGTTAACAGAACACTGAAGTAGCCTCCTCTGGAAGACTCTTCAACCTTGGAAGGTTTTCTACTAGCATTTTGTTATACCTGGAAAGCTTTTAAGTATTTTATAGCACATATCTTTAATCTTTTCTATTAATTATGTTACATTGTTACCATCAAAATTCTTTTTATCAATTTTTTTAAATAACTTAATGCCATGGAAACAATATGTTTGGCTGCATTTAAGAGATTTACAGCCAAAAAGTCTGTCTCAGCTATCTTTGGTGATACTACTCCTGTTTTGTCCACAAACAGAGGCCCGTACTTCATTTACAGTGTGGTACTGTGCTCCTTATTTAATTTAGAAGGAGAGAGCTCTGCAGCTGTTATGACTGTGCATGTCATCAAAGTATTCTTGCATCCAGCTGGACAGAAAGTTGTGTCAAATGTAAAGGATTTAAAACATTTCTGCTGTAGTTTGTCATTATACCCAGTAGCCCAACCTGCTTTCTGCCTCTGGTGTCTTTAGGATGTAGAAGACAGAGGTTAACATGTCAGAGTATGTGGCAGGGGATTAATCTATAAAGCAAAGCCACAGGCCAAATCAGGCATAGGAATGAAGAGCAAAGTGCTTTGAGCCTCTGCTGTGACTTAATGTTACACCCATTTAGTGTCCTGATTTTTCCTTCCTTTTTGCAATGCAGCTTCTGTTTGCTTCCTCTGTTCTGATGGGCCAGGGCGGGAGCAGGGACAGGGGAGTTTCAAAATGTGGTGTAGCTGCATGAAAAGAGTTGTGAGTTAAAAAGGTACTCCCTGTATGTAAGACATTGTCAAAGATATAAATATTTTTGAAGTTTAGGTTTTTTCCCATTTTGTAACACAAATATAGCAACTAATTACCATGGGGTTTTGTTATTTTACTTACCTCCCCATAGACAGCATTAATTTGCTTTCTCTTTTCTCTCTGAGGAGCGTAAACCACCATGGCAAAGAATTGTTTACAGGGAGGCAAGAAATTGTGGAAGTATTGTACAGACTCTGTACTGTATTTCATTCACTGGTGCTGCTGCTATCTGAAAACTTACCTAACCTGCATGGAGACTGTTATAGATTTTGCTCCATCTGTATTTTGATCAAGTTACCATCCCTTTAAATAAAGAATACAGTTTCCAATACTTTTTCTGGAGCATACAATTAACAGCACTTTCTGACTTCTTTCAGGTTAGCTTTACAAAGTATTTGTAAACAAGGCATGGAAACGAGAGAGAGGATGAAAATGGTCATAAGCATAGCTACAGAAGAAGCTAAACCTACTTCAAATTCTTGTATTTAGTATTTTTTATTTTGACAGTGAGCTTTAAATACTCTGGCTTTCCCTTTCAGAATTTTATAGAATGGCCAGTCTTGATCTTCAGTGTGGATTAGAATGATGTCATTTTCATAATGGACATATGATAATCATACACTTACTTCCAAACACTTTCTTATTATGGATATTGCAGCAGCTTCCAGTTAAACTCCATACATTCATAGGAGGAGCATGGTACAGTCCAGTGATAGACACCTTTTTTCTTGAGTGAACAACTGAATTTTTTTCAGTTGAGTTGCTGGTTCTGGTAAGTTTGACTTCATTGCCATTCTAAATACTCTTCCTGGACCCCAAACAAGTAACTCACAAACCTGCAGCCATCCAGTGAGCAAATGCTATGAGCCTAGAACAAGGATTCAGGAATTTGAATGTTTTTATTTCTGATCTAAACTGACTTTCTCAGATATGTTGTGCTGGTCACCAACATTCTTTATCTCCCATAAAATATTGATATACCTACCAACCAGGAATGTTGAGGATTAATTAGTTAATATTTGTACAGTACTTTGCTGATGTAGTTTATAAGCCTGAAGTATTAGTAGAAGTCTTGGTTTCATACAATTATTTTTCCTTATTTCAGAGTCTTTGGAATAAATTTTTCCAGGATAAAGAGCTTCGAGCAATGATTGAACAAGATGTGACGAGAACGTATGTAGATCTTTAGGAGAAGTTGCTATATATCAATTTATATCCTGCATTTTTATGTGGTATACATTATATTGTGTTTTCTTGACTTTGGTTACTGTAAGTGTCAGGTTTGTTGAACATGAATGTGTGGAAACATACATTAAAAGAATAAAAATACAACTTCCATGGAGTAAAAAATGAGACAATCTAGCTGAACATTAAATCCTGGAGATTTATTGGTATCATTGAAGAAAAGCTCTTCTAAATTAAGATATTAGGAGGTGTACTACTTGTGAAATTTAAAGTAGTTTTCTGTATGAAGCGAAGAGAAGGTAAGAGAAACTGAAAGGTCTTTTAAATAAATTATGATCATAATGAAAGATCAAACAGATTACTTTCTTAATTCTCAACACTTAATATAATCAATAATAAAAGAGCAGTTTGAAATTAGTAAGGGAAATGTCACTCATGTATAGAAGTTGAGAGAAGTTTATTTATCACTATTCTAATTTTATTTGTCATATATGCCTTTTAAAATTTGTCCTGATATTACTATGATTATGTTTTCATCTTCTTGGCCCTTAGGTCATTCCTGTTTAGGAACTTGTTTGAGTTAGAACACTCAGTTCCTGAAAATACTTTTTTTCAGAGTGCAAGCATTGAGTGATGCGTAAATGTAATTAAATTCAACTACTGGTTTGCTACCAGGTGAAATTTTACTATATTGCAAATTTTTGTCCTTATAACTTGAAAAAAGTGATGATAGTCATAGATTTTACAAATCCCAAGCTTACACATTTTCATTTACAGGAGCCAAGTCATGCAGAAGAAATCATTGCAGTCTGGTTTTCAAATATTTTACATGTCCGTCCCTAGACCCATTCTTGAATGTATTTTGCCATGAGATGTATAATTAAAGTCTGAGTATACTTTCATGTGCATTCTCACAACAGATGGTATTTTTTGTTTGTTAAAGGAAGCAGTTCAGGATGTACTAAGATTAAAATATATATGCATCTAAACTATAATTGGAGACTGAAAAGTTGTATGAAGGTTATGGTGGATGTAAGACTATTACTTAAATATATATGTATACACACACAAAGTCGAGGCTCTCACTGTGGCAAATGGCAGAGTAGTATTCACTAATATCAGTAATAGTGAGTAAAGAAATTTTCATTTATGCATTTATACAAAATAATGTCTACTTGAAACAATAGTGGTATACATTGTGTCATCAATAGCAAAATAAGTCAAGCAATGAAGAAGCAAAATTTATCAGTGACATGAATATATTTGATAAACTACAGGCATTTTGTATGTATGCTTGTTTGTCTGATTATAACACACAGTATGCATTTTTACATATAGATATGTATCTATTTGTAAACTATCATTATTTTAAGAAGCAGTAAGTTCTACATTCTGTGGCTTTAGAATGTAAAAACCCTCTCTTTTCATTTCCATTCTTTAAATAAATCCCTGGAGTTAGAATTTTAAAAGTTTAAAATTCATCATTAATTTACAATGCTTTTTATTAAAGGTTAAAATAATTATTATATTCAATTACCATAATCATTAATTTCTAGTTGCTGTTTCTTATTTAATGAATGTTTTTATAGGCTTTGTCATCTAGGTCAGTCCTCCATCATCCCACAGTATCAAGTAAATAATGCTGTAGAGAGTGATGCTAACTGCACATAGAGTAGCGAACCAGAGTTCCAGCTATCAAATCAGTGAAAAAATTACTCTATAATGCTTTTGTTAGAATTCCCTGAAGTGTAGTAATAATAAACAGGAAAAGGGGCTAGAATTAGGCTCCTAAAATTGGTATTGGTTTAAATTGGTTTAAACTGCAGGACTTTGCTATCTAAAGGCAAGTGGAATAAAGTTTGTTCATGTGTGAGTGTTTGTTCCTATGCATTTTGAGAATCTTTATCTCACCTAATAATTAGGTCTGTTAAGTCTAGACACTCACAGCTGGGTTAATCATGCTTTAGAGTCTGTGTACCTGTAGAATTCTAGGACATGAATCATCTCTTCCTAAAGTATAAATCTAGTTTTTGTCTGATGAATCCCACTGTAGAGAGGTACGGTTTTCTTCAATAATTATAAAAGGCTTCTAGCTCACCAGTGCCTAACAAAACTTTAGTTTCCTAAAGTCAGGTGAGAGAAATAAAATCCATAATGTCTACATACAATTTTCAGCCTGTTGCATAAGAATTACAGCTTCCAATATGTACAAGTAGGAAAGGATATTAAGTTAGTCCCAACTCTTTTTTAAAAATTTTTAACAATAATCTGCAGGAATAGAAATCAGCAGATTGGCAGATGCAAGAGCATTTAACTCAAATCAAAATACCAGGTACTTTTTGGCATCAGAATGGACATCTAGGGTTGCAAATGGCTAGATTTCATGACCCTCTTTCTACCTCCAGTATTTTAGGAAACCAAAATGCTTAGGGGGCATTCCTCATAGACTAATCAAGTGGATTTCTTCTCTTTTGTAGTAGTACTTTTATATATTGGACTACTTAGTTTCTGCTTCAGGAGTTACAATCACAGTTTAGGATGGTAGAAGGTGTGTGAAGGTGAGTAGTGGTGGGTGCTGAGGTTCCAAACTTTCCATCCCGCAAATAAGAAAAAGCTAATTGCCAACATAAAAAAGGCAGTGGAGAAGCAATTGGACAGCTACATTCTTCCTAAGTATGTGGAAGAGATGGAAAGAAACAGCAATCCATTGATTATGATCCTCATTTCTGTCTGCCACCAAATTTGTTTTGTGCATCCTTTGTTTGCCAGCCTGTTTCTTCAAACTTCCATGTCAAATTCTGGCTGCCTCTGGTGTAGGGGCCCCTAAATCAGCTGAAGGACTATTTTAGAAAGTTGTATCTGACTCACGCTGGTCTTCACTTCTAGAAAGCAGGGACCTGAATGCACCATTATTTACTAATTGTAGAGTTGTGATAAAACAGTCTAGGAAAATTCCCATGTCCTTATGCAGGCTTTCTCAGAGATGTAATTAAATGTAATATTCTCATATTCATGAAAAGCATTCTTACCTTGCTGATTTGAGGATACTGTATTTCTTTAAAACAGAGCTTTAATCATAAAGTGACATTTTCCACAAAAATCCATCCTGAACTGATAGTTCCCTCATGATCTCTTCTATTTACATTTACTATAATTAATACTTCAGCCAGCTTATTCCTGAGTTCATTATTATCCATTCCGTCACAATCTCTGGTATTACTCGATCCTCACAGATATCTCTGTGTATTTTTGAGTTTTCTATGTTAGTCTTCTCTTCCTAAACTTCATAGGGCAGGCCTGAATAACAGTCCTTCAGAAATAATCTCTTCAAACCCCTAAATTATGTCAATTGCCATCTGCTGTAATGCACTTTTGGTCTCAGCTGTGTCCTTCCTTTACAGTAATGTGATTAGTACAAGTTCATACAAGTTTCCAAATGTTGGTTTACCATTACCTCCACCAGGTGCCAGGAAAATATTACACCTCTCATCCCAGTGCCTCTCTCAGGACTTCAGCATTACTGTGTTCAAGGCACGGTGTCTTCTCTGCCTTGGCTCTTTATTCAGCTCCTTCATCCAAGGATTTCAAAGCACCTTTCTAGCCTTAATTAGTTCTGTTTCTGTGCTTGCCTGTCATCACCTCTGTGAGATGACCACAGTGATTATCAACATTAATAGTCTTATCTGAAGTAATTTATTATGATTTCCTATATTGTTGCTCTGTGACAGGCTTTACAACATCCTTAAATACAACTGGTCTGGAGTATAGCATTGTAGCTCAGACCTGGGAAATTTGTTTGAAGAAATCTTATTTCAAACCATGTGATTTAATTTTAAAACTGACAATACTACAACCTTTTTTTCATCTGTCTAGCCTGAGGCCTACAGTTGTCGTCTTTTTTAAGTATTCTTCTGTTTTGCTTTGTCCAACTTTACCATTTCCTTTCTTTTTAGTATTCTGCCTTTTCAGATTTTATTAGTTATTGCTCTGTATAACTGTGGAGCAATGTGGTTTGGGATGTTTGCTTTATGAAACATTTTTTTCCAGATAGTTATTTCTTCAGTAACAATGAAAGCACCTTTGTTTGTGCACTTACTGTAATTTTAAATTACAATACATCCTGCATAACCACTCTATTTTGTCCCTCCATTAGTCAAGGAGCAGGAAGCACAGGTGAGAGTTGCTTCAGAGTAGTTACAGACTGGAAATATTTACATTTTCGGTATGCATATAACAGGATTTTCCCAGAAGCTTTTTTTCTTTATTCTCACACAAGATCCACTTCATTCTGGTTCACTTAGGATATTTGCCCAGCCAGATTATTTTGTAATTGTAAAGTTTATTTGCAACAGCTGTTAAAGACAGTGAAATGTCTAAGTGTGTTATATTGCAACAGATACCAGTAAGAAATACTAGATTTTAGGATACTGGTTTTCATGTCAATTATGAGATAATTAAATAATCTTGTCATCAAATGATAATATTCTTTCAAATATTAAAGGAATATTGAACCTTTGTGTATATGCATCTTCTGACATATTCTCATCCATTCTTCCATTTCTTCCATTGTATTTCATTCTTTCAGATCTCTAGCTTTAATGAGATTAAAAGGGATTAGTTATTTAAATATAACTGTGATATCATCATACCTGTGTAGCAGACTGGTATATATTAAAGAACATGGTTTATAATTTCGGTTGCAAAACAAATGTAATAAATCTTTAGAAGTATTTTACTCTAGTAGCACCCACAATTCACAGAGCAGTGGGAAAGCAGACAAGGGAGAGGCTCTTACCTAAAACCTCTTCTAGAAGACCAGCAACTGGCATTCTGCACACTCTGTTGTTTACTTTTGCTGTATTGCTTCATTTTCAGCTTTCCTGAAATGCAGTATTTCCAGCAAGAGAACGTAAGGAAAATTCTTACAGATGTTCTGTTCTGCTATGCCAGAGAAAATGAGCAGTTGCTTTATAAACAGGTAATGAAAATACTGTACAGGTGGCATTCATTGACTCAACATTTTCTATATGGTTTGACAATAATGTACCTCTGTTGTATCTGAAGTTGTATCATAATGCTGAAGTAATCAAAGAGCTGCTTGTCAGCTGGTTGGTAAGTAAGTTCATTGAATAACATATGCTTTTTCCTCATAACACAGTACCTCAAATTGTTTTCTTTAAGGCTGCTAAGTTTTCTAACTTCAAATTTCTTTATAAACATCTTTGTCATTGGTTAAGAAAGAAAAAAACCAAAGAAAGGCTTTCTCTGCTTAGGTAAAGAAAGAAAGTATGCCACAGGATTTTAAATGCTACTGAATAAACAAAAGGCATAAATAGTGACTTCTGAAATTTAGACAAAGTTTACTATTTTAAGTTTTATGTAATATTTTAAGTTCTTCCCCGAAGTGCTAAAGCCATGCAGTATGTTAGCAAATAGATCTTTATCTAACCTTGTAGCACCCAAGTACAGCTGACAAAATCCTGAGTGAAGGATAAGGGTGCTACAAAATACTACTTACAGGGTTACTTAAAGGAGAGTCTGCTCAAACCATTTTTGATAAAATGGTAAAGAAGGCCTAAGTAGCACTAAGTCTGTATCCACAGAGTTAGTAACTTAATTTATTTCACATTTGTTCTGAAGGTTTTGAAGTAACTATAAACACTATACTGTATTCATATAGCAAGACTAATATGCAGAGTATCAACCCAAGTGTATTTGTATTTGTTTCTTCACACAATTATCTGTAGGCTGAGTAGAGATTGACAAACTCAGGGATACTTTGTGTGCATGGACAAAGGATAAACTGTAGAGGAGCCAACTTCAGGTAGATAGGAAATTTGTTAAGACAAAAATACAGAGATTCAGTAAATGTGAAGATTTTTATAAAACAATCTATGCTTTCAGACATAGTCTGTGATCACCCTGTCCTCAAGCCAGGGAATAGGGTTATTTCATAGAAACAAAGAACATGTGAGCTGAAGGAACAGTTACTTCTGAAGAATTTCTTAGAGATTATATAAAAAATGGACTATATAGTTATCAAACATATGAAACATCTATCAACTGGTTATTTTTCATGTTTGACAGACAGTGAGCAAGGAATGGTCTTGCATAAGGACAATAAAAATGAGATCTAGGAGCTGTATTTTGAAGGGCACTGCTTAAAAAAATGCTTTGCAGTATTCAGTCTCCTCTTTCTAGTGAATATAGGCCAGAGGACTGATGATGGGAAAATGGAAGAACACATTCTAGCTAATTTAGTCTATCATTTATTGAACAAGAAGTATTATTTTACTCTTTGATATGACTTAAAAGGACTTAATTACCCTCTGCTCATATTTAAAATCCTCTTGATTCCTTACCAAGAAATAATACCTTTCTATATAGGGATGGAATATTTAGCCAGATCAAATTTAAAAAGAAAAAAAAGTGCTGCGTTTCATCACAAGCTGTTAAAGCTATTATTTTCTACTAGGTGACACCCCGTTTAACATAGACCATATTGTTAATAGTTATGGGATTTTATTGAATTAATGAGACTGTTATCATGTAGTAGAATGTCTTGCTGAGTTAATTGAAACTGCAGAGATTATATAAATGGTATTAATGAACTTTGACTGCCTGATGCCTCAGCTTTAATAAAGACTGCTTGGTGGGCTAAATGAACATAGGCGGATAAAAGAACAGGTTCAATTTTGTGAGCCTACAGGCTGTTGACAAAGAAAACTTCTTTACCTCTGTTTTCAACTGGTGTGCATCAGTAGTGTGGTAGTTCCAGGAAGGGATTGCTACAGGAAAAAGGGGAGAGGAAGTGCAGAAAATTAAGTGAATTTGGATCATGAAAAACTGTTGATTTAACCTCTCTGAACTGTGTTTAGTATATCACCCAAGTCTTGTGGTGCTGTGCCAAATAGCAAATGATTGTGGTTTTCCTCTCTTGTTGTGGACATGTGTTACTTTTATTAGGAGCTTTGTGTTTTTCTTACCTCATTTTAAAAGGGTAGGTTTGTCTGGTTGGTTTTTTTAAACAATAATGCTCCTTTTAGCTTATTAATAAGATCCTCCTTTTTTGTCCCCATGCTCCTCTCTTTCTAGATAACATTTTTTCATGTCCACCATTACCCTTCTCTGAATTAGCTGAAAAAAATAGCCTTTGGTAGCAACAGGATATGTTTTTTCCTTCTTTTATCAAATACCTATCTAGAAGTCAGTCTCCCTGATGTAGTGTTTTTACCAGACTCAAGCCCCAATTCCCATGAAAATTTCCACTACAGCAAAGCCTAGCATATTTTTGAGAAAATAATGAAGGTTTCCATTTATTCATTGATAACAGATCATCTCCAAGTTGTTGTCTCCACAGTGACCTGAATACAAAGCCCAGATTAAGGAGCTTGTCTTCATTTGCAGTTTCCATCATGGGGACTGGTTCTGTTGTCGTCCATGAGAATTCCTCTGTCTCATTTGTATGACCATATACAAAAGATACAATTGCCATTGTAATTATAAAACTTGGCCAATGAATGGAGACTGATATTTCTGTCTGTCAGCATCTGTCCCTACCCGATGTTATCTTCCAAAATATTTGGAAAAATTATAGTTCCTTGACAATTTGCATACTTAAAACATTCTATTGAAACTATTACATAGCATCAGCATATAGTCTTACAAGAAGCAATCAATAATGTTTGTTTAATATGCATATATGCATGAAAGCTATCTTTGTAGTACGGTTTCTGGGGGTTTTTTGGCCAGCCTGAAGGAACATTTTATTTGATAAGGAAAAATGTATTTCTATCCCTAGTCAAATGAAGTAGAATGTCGTGGAGCTGTATTACAGATTTTAAAGGCAGAATCTTCTCTGGGATCACTGCATTTTTAAATAACAGCTACAAATATAAAATCTAAAGAGAATAGTGTATTGTACTTAAGAATATGTAAAAGCTACTCTTAGAGTTCTTCTGTAAGAGTGGTGACAAAGTTCTGGTCCTAGTTACACTGAAAAGAAATAGTGAAAATTAAGCTAAATCACTAGGCTAGCTATTGTTGGTTCATGATTTGATTGCCCTTAGAGAAGTCAGTATAATTTTGAAATGCATTGATTCACTTGTCTTTGTAAAAAGGCTATAATTCTGGTTTTCTTTCTAAACCATAGACTGTATTATGGAATCAATATTTTGTTGTAGCTGGGAAGTGTCATAAAATTATCTGAGCTCTGTCAACTTATTTATTAGCACTAAAGAGTTTTAGTAAACTGTAGCATTGAAAAAATATGTGTATGCATATTACACTTCTTGCCAAGCTAAAAATCTCTAAACATTTGAAGTACTCTTGTAACTGAAAGATCAGAGGTATCTTTTTGAAATCCTGATATTTCATCATCTGTTTGTTTTGGTTTTGTTATATGTGGGCAGCCACATTATGATTCTATTTTATTATAGAGTTGATATATTATTATGTTGGAAGAATGTGTGATGTGCTTTTATCTTTTATAACTAATTCTTATTTTATGTCCTCTTTCTTTTTCTTCCGCTTATATGTTTGCAGCTTAGTTGGTAGTTTTTTTAGATAGTCAAGTTTTTTGGCATTTCCATTTCTCTTATTTCATGTTTAGTATATCAGGGCGAATAAAAGATTAGACGTGGAACTGTTTGTGGAACTGTTAATTAACCGAGGGCTCTGTGTGTGGAAGTACAACCCTGGTTATTTAAATATTTTTGCCACTTATATATTGTCTAATCCTGGACCTTTCTCCTTTGACATGACCATAGTATTTTAAGAAATCAAAACTTGACAATTTGTAATCTAACCTGTTTGTGGTGTTTTACATCAGCTTCTGAAATAAAATGGCTGTATTTGGGTTTTGGTTTTCCTAACTGAATTTTTCTTTGGACTTCATCTTTCAAAGTAGTCCCTAGAGGTTCAGAAATAGGAAGGGAAAGAAAACATCCAAACTTCAGCCCGCCATTGAGGCTATAACAGTCATCTCAGTCCTTAGGAAATTAAAATTAAATTTCCTAGGATTTCAGTTGATAGCACACAGAGAGATCGTGAAAACTTTTTGTCAGGGTCCCTTCCCCCTGCCATGTGGTCCTGGGAGAGGGGCCCTGAGGGCACAGACACGGGGTTTCCCTAGACCCTGGTCAGCCTCGTTCCCCATTGGTTGTTTTGTGTTCCCCTGCCTGGGCAAGGACCCTCGGGTCCCGTGATTGCAGCAGTTCCTCGGCAGATCCCCGGCCATGCGGCTGGAGAAATAAACATCTCTGAAATATCTATCGAGAATCGGTCCATATATATTTCTTTTCCACGGGCCTCGTTGTTTGATACACGTGTTACAGCATCCCCACTCTAACAACTTTTGTCAAAATTGTCAAAAGCTATGCCAAGCATACTCAAGATAGTTAATGATGTAGAGAGGGCTTCCACATCTGCCTCTTGGGTCAGTTCATACCACTTAAGGAAAATGCCCATTATTTCCAATAAAAGTTCAAGGTTTTTAGTAGTTAGTGGATCTGCTCAGTACATATGAAGCTGATAAGCTAACTTCCTGGTGCTGAATACTCTTGTATGGAATATCAACTGATACACTAGCAAAGCAGCAAGGTCGCTTACAAGCATGTAACACTTCCAGTGTTCACATCTGTCCATCACTGAAAGGGCTGGAAAAGCAAGTGCAGAGGCTTCCTGGCTTGGAACTGCAGCCATTAAAAGTAGAACATCTCCTATCAGGGGACCCATCATCTGACTCCTGACAGCAACCCGAAATGCTGTTGAGCTTGATGAACCAGCCACAGTGCTCCTTCTGCAGCAGGATAGATGAGATAGTCTTCCTGGAACCCATGCGTGCCCAGAGCACTCACCTGGAGTCAGGACTGAGGCTACACTTGATGAAATAGTTGCACCCTTGAACTGGAGCACTGCTGGCAGCAGGTTCTTCCTCCTACAGCTGGGTAAGGACTCCATCCAGAGCCAGTCCCAGCAGGGGTAGCCTGGGGACTTGGCACCAAGCCCCAGCTGTAATGGATGGTTTTGGGCAGAGGTCAGGAATGCCGTCCCCTTAGAGTGATCTTGTGTCCAGAGACAGACAGATCTCAATCCTTCTTCCCACATTCCTTCCATCACCAAAGGGCTTCCCTCCCTTCGTTTGTATGGCTGACCCCTGCCCCAGCCTGGAGCCTGCGTAGCTCCTCCCTGATGTCCTAGTCCCAACACTGGGATCCCAACGCTCCTGGGTGGCCCAGACATGCTTCTAATGCTGGCCCAAGTCCTCAACTGCCCACCCATTTTTTTTTTGTTCTGATTTCTGCATATTCCTATATTTTTTCTGTATCTTAATGTAGATTGCATATGTAAGTAGTACTCTGCAGTGGAACAGTAGCAGGTCTTCTATGCATTGTGTTTAATGAGTTTATTTTGACTGTTGACATAACAACTTAAAAGAAAGAAAACCAAAAAACCCAAAAACGTATTTTAATTTTCATGTCCTTAGAAATGCAAGTTTCGTTTTCTTTCCCAAATAGCTACTCTTGTCTCCTTTGGAGCCTACTGTTACACTTTTGTCTACAGTTTTGGAACATTATAAAATACAAAATAATTTTACATTTTGTAATTTTTCCCTATTGCACATCTCTGTACTGTAGATCATTATTATAATTATCATAAATAAAATTCATATTTATGAACATAGATCTTGAAGTAAACTGCCAGGTGCAGGGTTGCCTACCATTGCCAATTTGTTGTGTGTTGTGTTAGAAAAAGGGAGACTAACTTGTTTCTGTATATTATAGAGGAATAAACACTTGGATTTAATCAGGATTTAAGATAAAAGCCATTGATTATGAAACTGTTCTGTTAAGAATGTGAATGAATGTTCATGCTTTTAGTTAGTCTGCACCTAATATTGCTGTCTGCCTTATGCTGTGCATTAGGAACTAACTATTATATGACTGGAAAACCTAAATATACTTTTGCTTTTCCATTTCTATTTAGGGCATGCATGAACTTCTGGCTCCCATTGTCTTTATCCTACATTGTGACCACCAGGCTTTTTCACATGCCAGTGAAGCTGCACAACCAAGGCAAGCATTGCATCTTATTTGTATAAAATCCATTTTCTTCAAAAAATAAGTTGGCTGAACTATAACTTAAAAATATTTGTTCCATAATTCTTTGTTTATACTTCATAAATTAATATCAGACATCATTTCATCCTTGTGCTTTGATGGGAATATCCTTATTTCGTCTTTCCTATTACAGCTTCTGAGATTGGCCCCTTCACAGACATTGGCTTGTGAAAAAATGGGGAGACAAGAAACCTAAGGGAAACTGTGATCTAAAAGCTTACATACCTACCTGCAGTTCCACCTCATCCTTATTGCCAGAAGTGGTTTCGGTTTTGTCATTGCTGAGAGGAGACAGATTAGTGAGCTACACTCACAGAGTAGACATCTTACCACCAACGCTCTTTCCTCATATCTTAAAAGGGGAAATAACCAGTGAAGACAAATTGTTGAGATTGGTATTTCTTTCATCACCTGCAGTGTTGTAGCTGCGATATCCAACTATTCTTTGCCTTTGTAGTAACATTATGTTAAGCTATTGAGCCTCCATTTCTTTCAAAAGTGTTTATGTGTGTATGCACGCAGTCATATTCATACATATAAAATATGTCATCACACATGATTGTCTGCTTTTATTCTTGCCCCATATGTAAGGCTTTTGTTTTTATTAAAAAAAATAAATAAATTAGTTTCATTCTTGTGATATTTAGGACATTCCATTTGGTTTTTTTTCACTCTGTTCTGGAGTCCATCTGTGAATAAAAACCAATTTAATTGTGTGTGCAATATAATATAACCTCTGTAGGTACCTCTCCATGTGACTGCCCAAAGGTGGTTAAGCGTTAAGATGATTATTTACAAGTGTGTGTTTTTATTCAATGTCTGTCCTTAGATATCCTAAAATGACCTAGAAGATGCTCTTCAGTGCTAAGTAACTTAAAATAACCATGTGTTATGTACAGCATTCTGTTCCATCCCCACTGAAAAAGTAGAGCTAAGCAGCAAAGTAGATGGAAAAGAGGTGCTGTCACTGATTAATTGCTGTTAAAGTACAATAAAAATACAGGCTATTAAAACAAAATAAATTAATGTTTTGATACTGCATATTTGACCAGTAACCATTTTTTTTTTTTTTTTTTTTTGTTTGGGACAAACAGTGATAGATTGTGCAGCAATCAATTATTCTAGATCAAGCATATTCAAATAATACATTGTGACATTCAGTAATTTGTTATTTGGAATAATTAGATGGTTACTTCATTGTAGTACAGACAAGGCAGCTAATTTGTTTTTGATCTTTATAAAAAGGAAAGACTTCATTTGTTCAATGGAGTTGCTCTTTTTAATTAAAAAGGCTAGTTTTCTCATTTGCACTTTATATGAAACTTGGCTTATAAATACATAATAGTACATGCAGAACGCTGACCAAAAATAAACATTCACATTTGGATTGTTCACTGTTGCCTTTTTCAGCGAGGAAATGAAAGTTCTTTTGAATCCTGAATATCTGGAACATGATGCCTAGTAAGTTTTAACAAGTTTCTTTACATTTAATTTGCTCTTATTTGTAATTGACACCATTATTTAACACCAAGTTTCTGGGTTGTTCCCTTTCAGTGCGATGTTCACACGTCTTATGAAAACAGCAGAGCACTGGTTTTCAACTTTTGAACATGACAGTCAGAAGGTAAATATTGCTTTAAAATCTACTTGTGTTTTTAAGCAAATGTGATTTTAATATGATTCATGTTACTTAAAGCTAATTAGACATCTATTAACTTGGTTAAAGCAGTCTCAAACAAGTTTACAATCTTTAAAGGTTCTTCAGAATCTGGTCAGAAGCACTTGTGGAGTGTCCTCCTATCTGTTGAAAGATCACTTGATAATCAAAAGCCAAGTGTGCAAGCACAGATTTTTCTGTATATAAGTGATGTTCTTGCATAGCATTTGAAAGACTGCCTGTCATAGGCACTTCTGTGTCCAAAACCTGTGCAAATGTCATGTTAAATAAAAGTCTGTAGGTAAAGTATTAAGCTTTGAATTATTTTCAGCTGTTTACAATACAGACAATTTGCTGTGAAACTGAAACTTTAACCATAGACTATCTATCAAAGGTCAGGGTGTATCTTTCCCTGGCATAATCACTCCATTTTGTTCATTTTTTTCCTCATAACCTCAGGATATTCAAACAGAGGGAATGTCTGTGCCTTCAGATCTCTTGTGTATCTGTACGGACACCACTGAATTTAGTATGTTGCTGCTTTCATAAAGCTTTTGCAGTGTCCTGAGTTTAGTTCTGCAGAACTCTCCTTTGCAAGGACCTTCTAGAGACCTTGCCTAAATCGTGCATGGCAGGAAGAACAGTTCTCTCAGTCAGTTGCTCAAGATTTCCTTTGACTATTTCTTTTCCTTTCTCTTTCCATCTTTAAGTTTCCCTTTTTTTATTTGTGTGATGGAGGGTATGTATGGAGGCTCTAGCAAAATATTATTAATGGTATTATGGGTATTGCTGAGACTTTCAGTGTATTATATCCTAAAAGAGTTGGCCTCCAAACTTAGTTTCATCTTGATTCACTCCAGCATTTTTTGCATAGACCATGGGGACAATATCTAGAGTTAACAAAAAATTAATGAGAATTTGGTTGGTTCTGGATGTCCATATGTGTGCACCAAAACCTATAGTTGCAAACTGTAATTAGGGAGTACTAGTTTGAATGGTGGTTTTGTCAGTCTAATGAAGAAAAAGTTGTTCACCCAAGACTCATTTAAAAGCATCTATTTTCTTTAAGTATTTAAAGTATTATATATTTTATCAGATATGGAGCATTGACATCTTGGCCTAAGTTATCTACAGTTAAAAATTACTTGGATTTTTGTATAATTTCAGTAGCTAGGGATAAAGCATATGAGATACAAATTTTACTACATTGGCACTTTTATTTCAATAACAAGGCTGTGAGATATGTTTCTCTGAGTGTAGCTTTTCAAAATTCAGTGTATTCAAATGTATTTGTTCCAATTTCTGTGACAGAGGTGGTAAAGTCTGAGACTGAATGTTATTCCAGGAAATAACTAGGTCTGCTTACAGACTTGCAGTACTTGGGTAGAAGGTAAAAGCTTACATTGCCCTTTCCAGTCCTTTCATGGCATAAAAAATTAACAATGCAAAGAGAATGGATTAATATCTAGTTGTTTGTTCTTGTTCTTTGCAAACATGTATAATCTTTAATAATCCTTTCTTGTACATATGCCTTTTACAGTCATGACTTTGAGGGTTAGCTACATAATAAAGTGTGAATCTTCACAAAGGAAGCAATGAAAGCATGTGCTCTGAGAGACGTGTTACATTTTACAGCCTCTAACAGTTGTTTCCATTACTCCCAATTGCCATTAGAGGAGCTGCTCCAGCTACTCCATTCCCTAGTGGTTAATGAGAGAAATCTGTCTGCAGTTCATACTTGTACTATGTCCTAGCCTCTCTTTCCTGCTGTAGCATTTGTTTCCTAAATGCATGAATATATAAGTTGTATTAGTATCGACTACCAGCCATGCCAGTTCATGTTGTGGTACGTAATGTTTTGTGACAGAACTTGGTGACTCTTCCTAATATTTAGCTTAAGTTTTCAGCGGCATTTCACTGGTATTCATATTTAAACTGCTTTTAGGGGTGAATCTGGTGCTCTCCTATAAACAAATAGCACATTCTGAGCCATCCCTCATTTTGTCTTTTTGTTGTGAAGCACATCCTTTTAGGATTGACCATTTGTATTTCATGTTAGTAATAGATGACTAAACACATGCACTCAAATATTTTTGCAAGAATTAAAAGCTGACAAAAAGAAAATGGGTATTTTCTCTCACATGGCAAATAATTATATAGTGAGTATGAGCAGGAGCACAGTATTGGTTGGCCACTTGGCTTTAGGCACAGGCACTGTGAGTCATTCCTAGTTAAACATTTTGGCGGCTTGGTTTTATTAGCTTATTTGAGCATCTTTCTGTTTGGGCTGTTTGTTTCACACCAGCTATGTAATTTTTGGAGCAATTTCAGCTGACTAGAGGTATTGTCATTTTCTCAACCAAATTGCATGAGAGGAGACAACAGACATGACTTTGTTGTGCTCTAGTCATCCACCAAGCTTCTTGGTGGAGTAGACGGAATCAGGAGGCATGGACAGGCAAGGCTTTGTTACTGGCTGCAGCTGCTTCCTCACAGATTCTGTCATGCCTTGAAGATTTCTGTTAATAGGGTTAATTTCTGAGATGCTGATAAACTGTATTTTGATGGATACCATTTACTTATCTCGTGCTTTTAGAAATGGCAAGCCAGCACGTACTATTGGATGCACTTAGCCATGTTTGATAGTCAGTCAGTCTGACAGTCAGCAATGTGTCAGTGCTGCATTATGCCAAGGTGCACAAATGCTGCAAGTGGCAAATAACTCCAATTTTGGCACAGAGGAAGCTTGCATTAGTTTTGATATTCACAATCTTTCCACGCTTGAGCCAGGGTTTAATAATCTGTCTTCTAATTTTGTAAAGATGGCTTGAAACCCACAGACAACTAATGGTGTAAAGACTGAACTGAGTAATAGCTAGTCTTTTCACATTACAAGTTCAAATAAGCAGAGAGATTCTGATGCTGAGCTTTCCATATAAGGTTTTATGCCTATAATAAAGAAAAGCTTAAAAACACAGGTCTTTTGAATCATCAGTTATGAATGCATGAAGTGGTCAAGCTGAAGTTAAAGTCAACTTGAATAAACCACAATAAAGTTCATACCCCAGATGCATGCCAAATGATAGAACATGCACAGTCTACAAATACATAGAGTTACAGACTTTTATGATTGGTTTCAAAGATAAATTCATATGTTTATGAAAAAAATTAATATAATGACATTTAACATTAAGGCAATGTTACCATATCATGCTTTAAGAGTGGTTTTATGTATAGAAGAAGATTAGTAGATACCTATTTTCAATATTTTGCATTCTAGCATGTGACCAAGAAAATAGTGAAATGGGTCTGAAATGATAGGAAATAGCCATACAGTGAAGAAATAAAATTCAGGGTAGAAAGTACACTGCCCAACTTGGTAAGAAAGAAGTTAACAGAATAATTTAAAAAATAAGTAGGAGAAATATCCTTTCTCAATGTACCTGCAGCTGTGAAGAGCCTTGGTATTTAACTAAGTGACAGCATTGCTTATTAGCCTCTAAGACACTAGATGTTTTATTTCAAATTTTTTTTTGTTAGACTAGCAAAGATTTTGAATAAATGCATGCCATGTCAGTGAGCTTTATTTGACGATCTGAGGGAGCTTTTTTCAAGTGATTTGCTAGAGTATCTTAAATGAATATGTCTTGGTACCACAATATCATGGTTAAATTACCACACTATAATAGACAGATCAGTCCCTTTGCTGCAACTGCCATAGCAAAGCAACAATTAAGCAGATTTTAAGATACAGTTTATAATCAATCAGGTCCTTAAATAGAAATATATAGAAATCACTGCTCAACATCCTACCATATCTTCTGCAGTACAGAAGTCAAACCATTAAGAAAAGGTACTTCAAGCAAAGAAGATCAACATAAAAAAGATACTTTTTGGTAGACATTATTAAATGTTCACTGCCCATTTGATTATTAAACCATGGGATTTTGAAATAACCATAGGAAACTACCTTGGGAACAGCTTATACAATGAAAACAAACTTTCTTTGTTATTGATTGTTAAAAATAATGCTCTTTTCACGATATTGAAACAAGTGAATTTGTATTTTAACAATGTAAAATGCAATGAAGTCTCCTGAAATGATTAACCCTTTGATCTGGATAATGCTTCTCTATTAATACAGTGAGCAAAAGTGTAGAAAAACAGCAACTGTTTTTCAAACTGAAGCTTTTGGGTCAGAGGTCATGATGACAGATTGTAGCAAAGTCATTGCAAAATTCTTCTCTTCTTACTGTTCCAATTTTCCCTGTTTTATAACCTTAACAATGTTCCTAACAGATTAATTCTCTGTTTCCCTGTCCCCCTATCTTTCTCTTGATAGTTTTGACTTTTCCTTTTTTATTTCTCATTCTCCTTTTTACATGTTTCCTATTTGGTGCAGTTCATTACTTGCTGCATTTTTTCTGGCATTCTGTCTCTTTTTCAATATTTAACTCTTTTGCAAGAAGAACAAATTTAAAGCAGTACCATTTTCAAGGATGCTAATACTCCACTGGTTTTCACTTGATGTGTGTTGTGTTGTAGATCATGGCATAGTTTGCACAGCCCTCAGGTCCAACCAACTGCTGTCTCATTGTTCTATTTCTTTTTTCCCTTAAAAGTTTCTGATGCATTATCAAAGATGTGTAGGTTTTAAGGTGCAGCCACCAGATTTTCTGAGCAAGGGAAGCCTGTTTAGAAAGGATTGTTTGAAAGTAAGTTACTTCCTATTTGGTATGCAATTTATTGTCCTCTGAGGGCATGTATTCTCTACTGAGTTACCATTCATCTGCTTTATTCTGGACTGACTCAGACTGCTGATATTAAAGCTAAAATAAAGCTGTCAACACTTTGTCAGAGCATGAAAAGTAAAGCATGCACGTAAAAATTGATGTGCAGAATGACGGGCACTCCTTGGCACTCCTGGGAAGGGGAATCCCACAGTATCTTCTGCAGAAGTGGATACTTGAGATTCCTCTTCTGCTATAAAAGAAATTAGTTTATTTGGAAGCCAGTGTTTACAACAAACGAAATCCCTTTAGACAAAAAGGCTTCATGGGTTCTTTTATTCACCCTGTTTTCTGTATCTACAGGAGAAAGACGTGATGATAACACCTATGCCCTTTGCAAGGCCACAGGACTTGGGGCCATCCATAGCTATTGTAGCAAAAGTAAATCAAATTCAGGATCATCTGCTGAAGAAACATGATATTGAGCTGTACATGCATCTGAACCGACTGGAAATTGCTCCACAGATTTATGGACTGTAAGTCTTTGCAAAGCATTATTTAATTTAATTCCTTGGGGATTTTGTTTCACTGTATTAGGAAATTTTTGCCTTTAAATTTTGGATTAGAGGAATAGGACTAGAAAGAAGTACTTATCTCTTAGAATTTATTTGTTTTACAGCATTATAGGAAATGCCACCCTACTGTTGTAGTTGTGACAGTGGCATTTCCAGTGCAGATAATGTCCATTCAGCTACGTATTAGAGAAGATGATGAAGACTCCTGTACTTACTGCATCAAGTACAGAGTCTACTTGGAGTTCTCCTATAAGAACACATGGGATAATAGGACACAAAAAACTGCTAGCATTGAGTGGTTTATTCACTTAATTTTATCACCAGTCTAGTATCAGTGAACTTTTCCCTATTGTGTTATGGGGTTTTGGGTGCTGATAATACAGGGGGAGCAGAGGGGCATGTTAAAAGTGAAGGCAAGGGTGTAATAAATTGCCTGTGTACAGAGTCAGCCCCATGAAGCTGCTTCATATCCACTCGGCTGGTTGTGTATTGTATACCCCCATTCCAGGGGGGCTTTTGGGGCCAGATGTGGCTTTGGTTGTGGCCTTATCCATGTATTTGTGCAGCACTGATTTCTAACCATTTATAGCTGCTGTAGTCAGTCTGGGTCAACACAGAGTGTGCAATTTGTGTGAACCATGAATAATGGTGAATTGACTGTGGTTTTGAAGAAGAATTTTGCCTTCATTGTCTGGAATTCTAGACATTTGATTCATTTTGATCATTCCTTAAGGAGTTGTCAAGCCATATGTGCAGTTGCAGGGACAGAAAAAAGACACTTTTTTTTAAACTATTTTTTACAGTGATTTAAAGTAAGATTGCCTCTGCCTTAAATGAAAAAAAAAGTAAAGGTGTGAACTTCCAAATGCAATTGTGGATTGTAACAACTCAATAGAAAATAGAGAAAGGGAAGGAAAAGGTGACTGTGTAAATGTTAGGCCATACTGCAATACTTAACACTAAAGTCTAATTTGATGTTACTGTAAAATGAAAAAATGCTGCAATGTAATATGCTCTCAAGAGAAGAGTTGAACTACTTATTAATAACTTATATTAGGAAGATAAATGTAATTCTACAAAACTTACTTAAATATATTTTATAGGTATGGGTTACCTACAGGGGAGGAAAAATAAGCCAAGGAAACTCAAGGTATTAAAAGTACAAAGAGGACAGATTGTCCTATTACAAGATTTTTTGCATCGTGTATTTTCTTAATATCTTCACAAGTCTGGAAAAGAAAGCAAGCATCCCTAATAAACTTCAGGGGTAGTAATGAATAAGTAGGCTTTATAAAGATGAAGGAAAACAAAAATAAATTGTTTCATTTATGAAGACTTATGAAAACTAAGAGAGAATAAAATAAGTTAAACTTCAGAAATTTGCAAACAGATATTTTGGGGCAAAAATAATTTGTAATGTAGGTATTAGTGTCAGTTTCAGATTTTGCCTTTCAGTAGGAGAAATAATTGGAAGAAAAAATTATACTTTAGCTCTAAACATAATATTATAATAACAGAAGAACAATGCAGTCTGGTGTGGCATAAATAGAACCGAATCTGAATAAAGAAATTTACAGTTAAGAGAATGAATTATGAGAGAGAGCTTCAGGCTGACTATCAGGAAAACCTTACTAACAGGGAGCTGTTAGACTGTAAAATAATATATCAAAGTTAACAAAGGAAAAACCATCAGAATGTTTTAAAAACAGACTTTGAAAAGCTCTCAGAAATGGATGATATCATACAGACAGAGTCTGCATTGGCAGAAGAGGAAAGTAGGTTACCTGTGAGGTCATATCCTGCTCTGATTTCTGATTTGATATGGACAGGAGAAAAAGAAAGGGAAAGGAGCGTGACTGTGTTGTATTATTCTCACCTTTAATGATGTCTGAACTCTCCAGACTAGTAATTTCCAGTAGTGAACCAGCTGACAGTCTGAGATGCTGCATCTTTTCCTGTATTTAATATTTCTTGAACTAGCAACAGCATTTCTTTAAACAGCTCAGGTTATCAATAATTGCTTAACCTAACCGAAGTGCAGAATTCATCTGAGTTTTTTGTTGAAGTTTATTGTTTTGCTGAAGATTTACCGACAATAAGTATTCATCTGTCAGCCTTGATACCACTCAAAAATATACAAATGGTAGAAGAAAGACTGGGAACTTTGCTCAAAAGATATTACGGCATTCCTAGAGAAAAGGCCTGTATTTAGTAGCAGTCTACCCTAACCTGTACAAGTTATAAAGTTCACTTATTTTAAAATACAACATTTTATACTTTGCATCCTTCTATAACCTTCTGGGGTAAGGCAGAAACAATTATTTGCATTTTCATACAGTTGATTCCATCATTTGATGTTTTCAAATGCTTCTTTTTATTTTTCGAACACTAGCAAGACTTGTTCTGCTGGCAGGTCAGGTACCCTAGCTGTTTGTACATTTCCATGTTCAGAAACTGTCCCTTACAATAGAATGTGGTTATACACTTCCTGAAATTATGTTTACCTGCTTACAAGACCAAGTTTAACAGGCATTTCACTGTACGACTCGTTAGTTTTGGTTGCTGTCCAGTTTTGAAATTTTAATCCAAAGCAGTAGATTGCCTTCTCTTCCAAAGTGCAGCAGTGAACAGACTTCGCATTCCCTGGCTGTCTCATTCCATTGCTGATTGGGAAGAGAACCCAGTTAGGTACAGCAAGGTAGACTGGGTCCTGGCTATGCCATACTTCCATGCTCTGGAAGTTCAAGTTGGTGTCACAGACAGCAGCAGCCTTAGCACAGGAATTTCTGTGTCTGGAAATTTTAAGACTTCACTGTCATTCACTTGCAGTCAGCCACTGCTTGTCCCTGTGATTATTATTCAGCTGCTATTAATATCAGCTGAAATGGAACCAGCAATACAGAGATAAAGGTTTTGTGCCTTATCTTTCTTTCTTTGCCATGTCTCTAGCCTGGACCCCAAGATAATGTTTTGCAAAATAACATTGTTTCACTCACCTGGTAGTACTGTGTATAGTCTAACCAAACTATAATAATTATCTAATTATATCTAATTTTGTACTTTGTAAAGTCAAGTACAAGAATGGTTTGAAAATAAAATGGAATTGATTACATTAATAGTTCAGTGACATGCTTTCCTGATAATAAACCTTTCTCTAAATAAAAAGAAAAAATTGCTAGGATTGAACATAAAGATTGGATGTTCCGAAGGGTTGACAGATTGAATATTCAGTTTAATTTTAAAATTAGATGAGTTAACAATGATTAATGGCCTAGATTAATTGGTACTCTGATGTTAATTTTTTTGACCCTTACATCTAATTCATGTTAAACTACAAAATAATTATTGCAAAACGATACTGCATCTTCTGTAGTGGCCAGTGTTTGCAGGGACAAATTAAGCAGGTTAGGCTCTCAGCTTGAAAAAGGACAGGGTTTGAGGAAAGTCTTCATATACCTGTATTATATGATATTTTCTTCCATTTAAAGAAATTTGTAGTAGGCAACTTCTTTTGCATTTCACTGAAAAGATGAATCCGTTGGAAAGGTCCTGCATAATGTCATTATTACCACTTTATTTTATGTACTGAGGGTGAATTATATTGCACCAAATTAATTTCTCATGGAACTCCATGCAATAAGTACAGCCAGATCATGTGAATATATATGATGCAGTTGTATAGAAATAATACACAGAAAGATAATGACAAGGCGTAAGGATAAAAAGCTTTATTTAAGAACAAAAATTAAATGTTGGCATAAACTCACCAGCTTCTGCATCATAACACTGATGGCAGTATTATAGTGGTAAAGCAAACTCCTCCTAAGCACATATCCAACAGACAATAAAGCACATGCCGAAGTGAGCGTAAATATTTCATGGTGGTTTTAGCTCAGTACAAAAAGGGCCTCTCAGAACATTGAGCAGCGATGACTCTGCCTCCTGCTGCCGCTCTGCTCTGCAGCCATCGATCAGAGACGCTGCCTACTGCGGCTCGAGAGGCGCTCAGCCCTGTAGCCTGGTACAACCGTGGCACTTCAGGAGGAAGCCTACCACAGGAAGCAAAGAAATGAAAAACAAAAGAGAAGGGTGCAAATTAAGTTGCAGGGGATCTAGGCACGAGTGTAGATTTGAAGGTAGCATTGGAAAGGTTATGTTATGGTAAAGTCAACAGCAGATGTGCTGTTCCACTATTACTGTTCTTACTTGCTTTGCTGTGAGCACTGCTGTGGGGCGTCCACCTGTTTTAGTTCCTTGCCCGTGCCATTATGGTACCAGGCAGTATTCTTTTGCGTAATTAGATTGGTCTCTGGAGGGAGAATTTAAAGGATTTTACCTGTGTAGTAAAGGAACATAAATCATATTCATTGTATCCGAAAAAAATTAAAATCCCACTAGTTATCAGAATAAGAAATCTTTATGATCTACGGAAAAAGTAGAACAAAGATCAGTCTTGCTAAGGAGAACTTTTCAGATCATCCAGGATGCCTGAGTTTATTTTTGATTCTCACACTAAAAGAAAATGAGATAATATATGACATGGTCCAAACCCATTACATTTCCTCTGTAGCTTTTAATCCAGTGTCATCAATCAATTGGACAGCAATTACAATGAAAGCAACTTTGAGCTATTGTGCACGTAGTAGAGGAACCACCAAAATCTGGCCTCGCTATTAAAAGGCAAGTATCTGGCAGCGAGTATCTAGAAATGGGTAAGACTAAGCAAATACAAAGTCTTTCTGAACAAAGCAATAATTCTCATTTGAATGTCCAGGACCAAATTAATCATGAATTTAGTATCTGGAATTGCTGTTGATTTCCAGTATTTATTTCCTGTTTGAATTAAACAAAGCATTATATGTAAAAATGATTTTAATGGACTATAAATCACAGCTGGTCTGTCAGTAGAGGGCTTGTTGAGGATTTAGTGCCAGATGACCAGGCCTTTCTAAAAGAGGTTAGTGTCTGCTGTTGGTCCCACAAATTACTAGATATAGTCTACTGGATTTTTAGATAGAGCTTTTGGGGGCTGACTCAGGTATCTGAAGACATTACTATGAATTCTATCTTGCGTAGTGAAAAAAGTACTGTAAGAGGAAACCTTTCTAAGTTAGGAGACAGAAGGAAACACCTCTGAAGCTACTTTAGAAAGCTACCCTGTGTTTTGATGGAGACAGGGATTGCCTCAGCTACTGCTGACGTACCGGTTGACTGCGATGGTTTACTAATTCAAATTACTACCTCTTTGCAAATAAATGAGGACAATTCTTGAAGATCAGGGTAGGTATCTTACCTCAGGCAGCAAGCAGATCCTGCTTAACTCTAAAAGCTGCTTTTCTTCTGTTTCAAAGTAAGGCTACTCACCCTTTCATGATCTTAAATGGTAGATATCTGTTCCTTATTGTTGGGTTTCTCAGAAAGCTTTCTAGTTCATTGATTAAAAAAATGTATATTTCATTTTGTGCTGCTTCTTGTTGTGTATTAGGTTGAAAATTACAGTATGACAAACTTGCAACTTTATCCTTTTTCCCAACTGTCTTAAATAGTATTTTAGTCTTACCTCTGACTTTTAAGATTTTAACATGTAAATAATGTAAAAGACCACTCTATAAACAGAATGAAGGATTGGTTGAGGTGTCAAAAGTGTTTGTCAGAGTTTTACTCTCCTGCTGCATAATTATGTGCTGAGCTGATAATGAGTAGTACTGGATGTCTGTGAGGATGGAATGCAGATTTGTCATTTTGTTGCTCCTTGATGCAGGTGATGTGCTTCCCATATGAAGTACAGGGAGTTGTCTTTATCTGGGAAGGAAACAAGCAAGAAAGCTTCCATTTTGACTTTTGTCACATACCCTAAAAAGAAAAAAAGCTGGTAGCATTAAACATAAATAGGCTTAGATTCCACTGGATTTGAAAAGAATTAGTATCTTCTTAAACCTGTGATGAATTTAGTAGGACTATAGACAGGTGTTGGGAAGGCTGTCTTTGTCTTTTTATTTTTTACTTATGTAGACAGTAGCTGTTGACTATAAAATCAGAACAATGTATGGAGAAGTTCTACTCCAGTAAGGAATTTAAGGTACCATATATCAAGTATTTACTTCCCCTTTGCTTTCTTTATACTTAAATCACATCAGCTGTTCAGGTTAACTACGTACTGTTTAATTTAGTGCATCATGTTGTTTCTTTCAATGACATGGAACTTAGTCTAGAAAACTCATCTTGGAAATTGGTACAGAAAAGGCAGTAAGTAGGTCAAGTAACTGTTGCCGAAAGTAATGATCTCAGCATACGCCTAAAAAATGAAACTGTGCTAACATGCCCATGCTGACATGGTGTTAGGAGGCAAAATACAGCACTTTGGACTTAAGCATTTGCGAGTAGCCCGGACATTTCCTGTAGCATCCAGTCCTGTGGATAATTCATGTTTTGGTTAACCAGTGCTTCATCCTCACTTCTTATTCTTACCGAGTCTATATGAATCAAGTTAGTATGGGCATGCAATCACATGTGACTAGCAAGTCCTTAATTTTCCTGTGAAGACATACCTTTAGAAATGATAATGAAGTATTGAAGAGAACCATGTGCACCATCCAGCAACGAAAGATCATCCTGTCATCAGTCCTTAAGATAAAAGTCAATATCCAAAGGTAGTCTGAAGATTAATACAAACAGTTGTTCACCCTCAAAATCTTTTGCATCACCTTGATGCACTTAAGAAAGAGCCACACAAAGAGGACCCTCTGCTAGAATCCAACAAGAGCAATAGCAAGATGTAGTAAACACAATTTAATGTTTAAATTGTAAAATTTAGAAGTCATACAGAACTGGGATCTAGTGGGTAATGCAGCTAAAAAAATTTTGTTTGAAATTTTCAAACAGATTAGCATGAATTACTTAAATGTGTAATGTTGGCTTGTTGGAAGCAGAGGTAACCCTCATTTTAAAAAACCTAAGTTTTTAATACTTAGTCATTATTCCATGTCAGAACAAAGTAGGCCATTTTGGATTTTTATAGATGGGGAGAAGGATGACAAGGAATTGCATTTGGAAAAAAAGCAATAATTAGTGAACTGCCTTAAGGTGTGGGATGTCAACTTTAGGGATAGCAGAGTCTTCAGTCTGAGTCTCCCTTGGCCTAGGAGGACATGTTAATCATCTGGCTCTTCAGGGTCATTTTCATTTGAGTTCTTCATTTTAGCAGAAAATTATATCCTGAAACCACAATTCATCACTAATGAAAATGTTGTTGAAAATTAGTGAAATAGTAATTCTGTAGGAATATGGCCAGTCTGCATTTTCTCTAAAAGCATCTGATTGCCCAGTAGAATGCAGTTAATTGGGAAAATGAAAGGCAGTATAGCGTCAGCATTGGGAAGAATGCTTCCTTTTTGGGTTTTCTCCCCACCAAAGTAGTAATTCACCAGGTAGTCAAGACACTCTGCTGCCACTTCAGATACCAAGACTAGTTCTTGGGTAGCCACTTCTACCCCTATGGACAGTGCTCTTCCTGCCCTTCCGTCTAACCAGATGTTACAGACTGAGGTGAGGGGTTTGGGTGAGGGAGGGGAAAAGGGTGGGAATCCTACGGACCACCTATATAATTCCCCTTACATATTCTGAATTTTCTCTGGCAGTTGTTTGATTGGGAGTTCTTGAGTTGTAGCTTGAAAGCTACATGACAGTGTTGGAAGTCCATGCAGCAGTAAAAGATCCTGCCCTGAAAATAATGCAACAGTCTGTCCTAATTTTTAAAATGGATGAGCTGGATAGTAGTTCTCCATGACCTTGTGAACCTCTTTCCAACATCTTTTTAGAGTCGTAGAAGCCTCATCAATTAAAAAAAAAAAATCTTGTTCCAAATAGGTGCATGCCTTGAGTGTCTTTTCTGGTCCTGATGTGGTTTTGAGCAAGAATTTTTAAAAGTATTCTATGAAATATTAAAGCAAGCCATCCATATCCGAAGAATAAAATCCATTAACACAGGTCACAGGAATAGCTTGCTCAAGAGTAGTGCTGTTAATTAGGATTGCACAATTTTGTGTAACTTTTGCATATTGTATGAATTCACAATATTTTAGTCTACGTAAAGCATGAGAAGTGATGTCAGAGAAACATTTCTAAGAATAGAATTATTTCACCAAACTAATGCTGTAAAAATGGGGAGAATATTTCATCACACCTTGTACTGAACGTAATAGCAAGAGGCCCCAAAGGGTTAAGTTACGTAACTTAGCAGGAAGGCTTCACAGATTTTGGCAAGAAGAGCAAATCTGTGCACAGCATTGCAAAATAGAATTGTCTAGTGAAAAAGAACAAAAGGAGACAGGAGTAGGAGCTGGTTTCCAATATGTATTTTGAAATCAATGAACAAGTCATACCCGAATCTTTACAGAAAGCCAAGGGTGCTGCCCTTCTGTATTCTTCCTCTGAAAACACTCTTAGCATAGCATTTGCAGCTTGGTATTGACTGCCAGTGATGACTCCCTTGAATTTCCAGATAGCACTGTTTCTAAGGCAAAAAGGCGGTGGATGCGCCTAGACTTTGTTATTCACTATGGAATGTATTGACAGCAGAACAGCAATTCTTCCCAAATGTCAGAGAAGCAAAATGGCATCACCCACTATAGCATCAGCTTGAGAAGTCCATGAGAGAGCATTGCCTTTCATAGACCTTTATACTGTCATCTGTCACTTTTAATGATCTGCTTTTCTTTACTTCTTGTCACCTTATTTGTAATTAGGACCATGGTTAGCATACTTCCTTTGATTACCTTTTATACTGTTTTTTGTCTGAGAAAGTGTCCAATACAGTGATCTTTGAATGCCACAGAAGCATTGGTATTGAGAAAGTGGAGAGAAAAGAAATTTCATCTTTCCTGGTTTTTAAGTTCCCAATATAATATAATGCAGAAAATAAGAGATAATGAAACTCCTGCAGCTTCTGACTGCTGGTACTCCTACCAATAATGCTACCAGGTTTTTATTCACAGAAGTGGAGAAGTTAGTAAAAAATATTTTCATACTTTGGATAAATCTATACACATACCCACATGTGCAGTGTAGCAGCAGAACTGCACGTTGTATGTTATGAAATTTGTTGCATAACATGTTGTATGTTATGAAATACCGTTACAGTGTTTAAATCAAGATTCCACAGATCTAAACAAAGTCTTTAGTTGTTTACAGCATACATCAGTGACTGTTGTGTGAGCTGTTAGTCTAAGCTTGGACCTTGCAGTTTATTCTATTTCTAACAAGTACATGTAGGAAGGACATGCAGAATCAGTAATATAGGGTTTAGGGGTTTTTTTACTAATGGAAATACAGTTAGGTAGAAATATATGGGACATCTTGAATCAAAGAATTCTCATTGTCTTAATTATCTAAGAGAGAAATCACAAGAGTAACGTCAAAAGAAGAAAATAGTCCTCACAGAAAATTTACAACATAATAATATGCTTAGTATCTAGAAACTGTATTAATGATGACACAGTTATATTTGTATAGACTGAGCAGTAGAAAAGATAATGGCATCTTTGACTTTAGCAATTCATATATTAGTGTTAATGGTTTGACATGCTACTTACTGAAAAATTGTTTAAAAGAATTGAAATATATTTAATTCTCCTTTTTCTTATTTCAATAATTGTAATCAGAAAAACCTTTTTAATGGTGTAATCCCAAATCCAGCTGAAGTATGTAGTTATACATCCTGCTTTAATGTACATCTGAGCTCTGGGGCTCTCATGCTGAAACACATTCCCTGATTTATCTTCTGTCTAAACTATTTCTTACATTATGACTCTGTGCTGCAGCCTTTGATATTCCCTGTGACATCATGAGACAGCTGTGTTACATTGTGTTTAAGCAGTACTAAACCTTTAAACTTTAAACGAATATTTTTCTTCTCAGAGGTATAAATAGAATATGTAATAAGCATCTGTGGGATATGCAATTAATGTCACTTGTGAGGAAAGGCCTTCATGATGCACTTGGGTTTTGGCACTCTTAAATTATGAGCTCTTTACTACACTCATGGGATAAATTCCATATCCCCCAGATGCTTATTATGTATCTTCCATCTCCCTTAATTCCTATTAGCTGGATTAGTAGTTGTTGTGATGTTGAGGTTTATGGTAATTTAACTGGGGTGGTTCTCAGTGATCAATAAATAAACTTCAAAAGTTTTAGTAATTTTTATTTTCTAGCTATTCCAGTGTGTGTAGCTGTAACAGTTTACATTAAGTGCTAGTTGGATATACCAAAAACTTTAGTCATCTGTACACACTGGTCTATCCATTTCCTAAATTTCAAAAAAACAAAAAAATTTATAAGAGCAAAAGATGTCAATAGCAAATGATGACCCGAATTGCAATGTTGTGGTGTGACTAATATTACCTTCAGCACCCACAAATGTTAAAAAAAATAGTTTATATAGAGAATAAATATTTTTTGCTAAATGACGATATTATTAATGTTCTAGTCACAGTCATTATCTGGAGAGATTGTCAAACTGGTACAGAATGGCCTAGATTAGTTGTCAACTCAGGAGCAAATAAGATTTTTAAAAGACTCAATAAAGTCCAGTGATTAATTGCTATATATTCTGATTCATGCCTATCCCATTTTATCTAATTTAATAAAAGTCTAAAATGATGATTAATCCTTTCGCATCAGCAGTTGCTGGTACATCCATTACATGTCCAATCTGAATTCCTCTGCCAAGGAGTTAACTACTATTTTGAACTTGGTGTGAAAAATATCATTATAAATTTCATTAACCTGATCATCAAATTTAAAAAAGTCAACTCGTAAAATCCATTACTACATATCACGCATCGAAGATTAAAAACTGGTCCTTAGTGGGCAGGAATAGCCAGGATTTAATTCCCACAGCATATGTTTAAAGCGCTCATATGACATTATTGTATCTGTAATTATCAGAATTTTATGTTTATTAACCCAAGTGAATTAAGAATCTTGTTTTGCGAAGAATTTAGCATGCATGTTAAATTGACCATTAATTCAGAGCTTATCAATGTATATGTACTTACCACATATGCAAAGATACTTGTTTAGCATATTTTAGCTTTTAGACAATTTGCCTTCCTTTAATTTTTCCTTCTCAGACAGAATAATTTACTTCTTCAGTGCTTCCAGTTGGCTGTCTTGGTGTGGATCCCCATGGATGACAATGATATAAATCTTACTTCAAGTAGTCCTTCTGTTGGAAACTTGGAGTATTTCATGTTAGCACTATGTCTCAACCATAACTATGTCTTCCTCTACACTAAGATGGCTTTTTCCCATCCATGGTTAGATGCGAGAGACACCCCTCCATGCTGTATAGTAATCGTGCCTCAGCCCAGAAATATCCACAAAGCCTCATAGCCTTGCAGATATGGGGTGGGTTTGTCACTTACTTTTGTGAAGGTTGCTCAAGTTGGAAATTCACTAAATGCATGAAAAATATGCAGCCAGAGAGCTCAGAAAAGCTGAATTCCCCCACCTGCTTGGGGGATTTGGACTGGGGTTGCAGTGACTCCACAGCCACCATCTGAATCCCATCCTTGCTGGGGCAAGGCATAGAGTGCCAGCAGTTACCTTAGGAAACGTCAGCCCCGACCTGGCCAGCGCCCCAGCAAGCCCCACCTAAGCTCTGCCCAAGGGGTAAATGCTTTTAGAGTAGTGTATAGAATGCACCACAGGAAAAAACAGAAAGTGGTTGGGACAGACAGCTGTTCTCTGGGTTGTTTTTCACTCCTGGCTGCAGGCTGTGGACCCATTGTTGGCTCCCGGCAGAGGGATGAAAGTCACATGGTTTGAGAAAATAGGAACTGTCGGGGTTTTGCCAAACCAAAACCATCACTACTTTATTATTTCATTTTATTTTCTTATTGGAACAAATGTGAAAGTGCACCTCCCTTCTGAAAGAGGTTTCTGCCTGCAGGATCTGCTTGTGCTGCAGCTGTAAAATGGAGGCACGGCAGGTGTTGGATGGCGATGCCCCTGTGAGCAGCCGGCTGCGGCTCTGCCGGCTGCACTTGGCACAGCCCGAAGCTGAGGTGCTTCAGACTGGCACAACTGTCATTACGTACTGCAGGGAGCTGTGCATCTTTACAGCTTGGTGTAGTTTCACCTTACACATTCCTCCTTGGCCTGCTCTAATGGCTTTGCCCATCTACCTTAGCCCTGCTCAGATGTTCTGGAGAAAGAACGTTCTTCTGGGAAAGAAAGCAAACTACTTTTTCCTGGGAAGGGTTGTCAAATATTGGAATAGGCTGCCCAGAGAAGTAGTGGGCTTGCCATCCCTGGAGGTATTTAAAAGGGACGTAGATGTGGCAATTAGGGGTGTGGTTTCATGGTGGACTCGGCAGTGCTAGGTTGGACTTGACAATCTTAGAGGTCTTTTCCAACCTCAATGATAATACAATTCTATAAAAAAGATGAAATTAGAAAGAGTGGAAAGGCCCTTTTTTATCTACAGCATATGTACCTGGTGAAACATGCTTTTCTCCCTCAATTTACAGACATCTAGCATCATTATTTCAACAGCTAGTCATGGCAGTGCAAAAGTGTTTCAGAACAGCCAGGTGATTCATCACAGATGTATATCACATATTCGGATTATCAGGTGTTGGACTTGGAAACACACATTTGCACCATAGTACAGCTGGTATGAAGAAAGAAGGAGAGCACCGAGATGATTTTAGTCTTGGAGGGACCAAAATTTATTTCTAAGACTCACCTTTAACAAACTTCTTAATTAAATTAGATTTAACCTATCTTTTGATGTATCTTTGATATAAATTATCTTTTGATCTATTTAATGTCAGACTCTCTGCAGGACTCCACGTAAACTCCACCAGCATGAGTAAAAAATCCTCAGTAGAGGTTGCAAGTGAATGTATGTGATGTAGTAGCAGCTCCCAAAAATTTGTCTCTATACTTTACAGGCTGGAATAATACCCAGATATATTTCATAAGGTCCTTCCTATAAAATTTTGTAACTTGTATCAGTTTATGAACATTATAGAGAATTGTTTTCTTAACTTCGTGGAAGAGTTAATATTAATTATCGGCTATGGAAAAAAGACAAGCAATGCTACATTTCCTTAAGAAAGTTTTAAGAGCTTAAGACTTTTTTTAAATTTTACTCTTTTTTTACATTTCAACAGTTCCCATTCCACTGAAAAATTTCAGGTATCATTAGTTGGCTTTTGGTGTGTGTCCGTTCCTGAAAAAATTCCAGTATTTTCTCTTGAGATGCTTTCAGTAAATGGCATTTGGCTTGAATCCTGAAGCACCTCACTACTGAAGTCATCTATAATAAAATGTTTCACCAGTATATCTGAGTCTTCCAAGTACCCAGTAATATATTTTTTATTAAATCTCAAAAACTGGTAACAGTTACATGATTTTTATAATTAGCACATATAGTTTGGTAACAAACTAAACTACTATCAGAAGACAAGACAATGTGGTAAATATGTGGTTAGTAAGGAGGAAGAAAGTTTGAGAGATGGTTAAATGACATACTGTGTGAAGGTTTTGCTGGAAGGGGAGGAGAATGTGGGAGGAAGGAGATGGAGAGACCAGACATAAGACCTCACCAACTGAATTGCTGAACCTGGAGAATGTGAGGTGTGTTTGCAGTGTAGCTCAATCATTAAATAATGCACAAGGGTTTATCTCATATGGCCAGTTGCAACACTCACCTCGTAGTCAAAGGATGAAATAAATATCCAATATGTAAACCTAAGCATATGTAAAATGGGTAAACACAGGGTAGCCTCGAACAGAGTTTCTCATTCTTTGTGTATGTGTAGGTGTGGATAAAGTCTTACATATGCAGAAACTGTTAAAACCCAAATTATTTAGCTAACTCCTAAGTAACAGACTGGAAAAAAAAAAAATCTGGTTCAACTGATTTTGCTACGAGTAAGGGGAGAAAGAAGGTTCTTCTTTTTTTCCTGTTTCCTCTAGTTATAAAAATTACAGTGATTACACATCATAAAGCCTGTCTGTAATAAAACGCATCAGCTGGCCAAGGTTTTCATCGCTCACTCAATAATCCATTAATACAGCAACGCTGCCCAGGCATCTTTATAATACCAACTCGGAGGTAATTTTAATCAGCTAGACCAGCTGGTATTTAACAGCAGCTGCTGGAGACGCCACAAATATACTCAATAGCTGACATCTTTATTTGCAGTTTTTCAAGGGGAGAAGAGATCCTCCTGTGGTTACTTATATTAAGCTTCTTTTTTTTTTATATAAGTATTGGTACCGGAGGGTAATACCTGAATGAAAGCAGGAATAGAGTTAATGCAAAAAATAAAAAATACATTCTTGGAGTCAGAGGGCTTTTTCATGAAGCCCTCCTCATAAATGAACAAAAAAATAAAGCGTGGATGCCAGCTTTGTTGGAGTTTAGAACCTTTTCCTGTTACATTTACACTAATCTCAAACATGGCTTGCGGCATAAAATGTACTCTGCAGTGCTGCATCGCCCTATCTTACTGAAGCTTTCCTGTCTCTCCACAATATAAATATGTGATAAATAGTGCTCTTGGTAGGAAAAAAGTGATGCTTGCTCACATGTGTTCAATTTTAACTGACATGTACTTCTTTTGTCCTCAGTTTTGGCTTAGAGCGTCTGCATGCAGGAGTGTATACATATATATCTATGCTTAAAAACACGGGTGTTTGTGTATAAATAATAAACAATATGTTTATTTGTACTTCTCATCTCTTATAAGGCTAGAGATGAAATCAGCAACAGAATAAAGCACCGCTCTCTGCAGTAGTAAATGTGGAATACTATTTCACATTGGATTTGGGGTGGAACAAGCAGAGGCAACACGAAGTTAACAGTCACAAACACATTATAAATAAAAATTTAATTACACTTGGGGGAGCTTGGCTTACAAAGCTCACAAATCCATAATGGAGCTTGCTGGTAATAAAGGCCTGATCTGTTTGTTAAACTCCAATATTCCTGTCCTCTGTATCTCTTCTTTTATATAAAACTTCAGTTTCTGCATTGATTACCAATTGCAAAAAAGACTGACTTCACTGGTAAACAGTTTTTTTCTGTCAGATACCAAATGCCATATTTCTTTATTAAGAAAATAGTTATGACTCCTAGGTAGGGCAGGGGAGGTGCCATGAGAAGTGTAAGTATATCTATTTTTGTTGACTATTTATAATATGTCATGGATGAGATATATCATAGATGAGATCTGTGTTTAATATGAATTTGAGTTTCTGGAGATAGACTTTTGTTAATTTATGGACAAGTTCTGAGGTAGAAGCTTCTTTGTAATGAAGATTTCAAGAAACAATAGTAATAGTTAAAATGTATATGAACATTGAAGAAAATACAGTACTGTTAAGGTGGTGTGTTTCTAGGACAGTAATAGTGAAAAGTAGTACATGGCTTTCATTTTTCTTCTTTCTTTCATTTCAAAATCTCATGTTGAAAAAAGTTGATGGTGTGAAGGAACAAACCTGAGTACATAGATATAAATCCCTAAACAAATTTGGAGCTATAGTAGTCATTTGCAGGTACTCATTTGTTAGTCCCAGTGAGTTACCTCTCTGTAGTCAAATACGGATCTGTCTGAGACTGTGATTGACTACTGCAAATTAAAATCCGGTGACAGAATGGATTACTGAGGTTGCAGTTTGACTAAAAAATACTTAGCAAGCATGTTTTCTCTTATTTGTAGTGAAAACATTCTGTTGAAGTTTGTTTAGTATGTTTGACAACAGACAGTTTGATATATTGCTGGGCACAGCAGTAGGTTGGACTTGAGTGGTATTAGCTTTCACTGTTTTGATTAATTGTAATTGTTTCAATGAAAAGTCATGTTTTACGTACAACTCATAGTTCTGGAAAACAGAAGTCAACTTGCAAGATCTGTAATTACTGTTCTGAGTTAGCATATAAAAAAAGCTTGGAGAACATGCAGGCAAATCACAGTAGGGTTTTTTTGTATGTCTGTTTATTTTGTATGGGATTGCATTTTGTAGCTTTTATACACTGTTTCTTGTCTGAGGAAATAAATCTTAGGTTTTATCTCTTCTTGTATGCTGCAGTGTGCTTTTAGGTGTATTTCTGAGTTCCACATTGTCATTTCAATCTTGGTATGGTGAAATTTTTAATATGTTTTCTGTCATCAGTAACGACAACAACAAAAGGTCAACCTGGAGACTCCTCACATCCCCATACATTCCTGAAGGGAAGTAAAACATATCTGTTCATCTTTAAATTCTGTTTTCTCTGGTTAGAAAAAGACTGCCTTCTCCCACTCTCAGAATGAATTTTCTAGTTTTCCTAAGATACTTCTTTTTTTTTCTTTTTTTTTAATAAATATTTTATTTTCAGTGTATCATCAAGAAAGGGAAATAGATTATTATTTTTGTATTTAGGTAAAAAAAATATTTCAGTGATGTGTTTAGATGTAAGCCAATACCAGCACAGTAAAGGATGTCAACTATTATTACTAATACCATCTTTCATTTATATAGTGCTTTCATCCTAAAAGATTGTGGTTTCTAGAAAATGTAGATTTAAGCCAAAAACACAATTAAAAATATATCTCCTTGTCCTAGCATGTTAGCTTCGAAGTATTGTTTGTCAGTTTAACAGACAGTATCAAAATATCTTTCTTCTGGTTTGCAGATGCAAAAAGGTACCGTGAACTGAATATGCTGAAAGTACTGTTAAACCATCTCTAGAAGGAGAGAAAATTGGTTTTATAGGTTCCTCATTTTATGACATGCTTTCTTCTCAGATTTTAATATTTTGCAACATGTTCTGAAAGGAGAAATGAATAGATAGTGGTTTTCTATATCTGAAGCATGTAGGGGCATCACAACCTACCTGAATTGTTCCCTAGACAGTATTAAAAAGAAAGCAGTAATATCTAAATTGTGGAGGGAGGCAACTAGGTTTCTAAGTGTGGTGCCAATGTTTGTAGTCAACAATGAGACATAAAAAAAATTGTAGCCCATGTTGATAGCAGCAGGGTTTGAGGTTTGTGTTATTAGAGCTCGCCTAAAAGTATTAACACACAACTCATGTATAGCCTTCATATAAACTATGTTCTATTATATATTTTGGGGGGAATAAAAATCTGTAAAGCATGAAATTGTGGTGTTACAAAACGATTATTTCTAAAAGTGAATTATCTCGTCTCATAGTAGTACTAGCTTGGATTGCTATGTTAGATGTCAGGTGGTTTATTTCCAAGCAAAATACAAATTAATAAATGTACATTTTAATACTTAACTAAACCAGTGACAAGAAAATAAATACTACTTTTTATTTACCTTGCTGTTAACAACCATGTGTCATTGCAACATCTTTTATGGAAAGGAACTTTATTTAAGTAGCATAAACTTGTTGGATGGGCTTCAATTAAATGATGATTTGTTAATGCAAATGTGTAGCGAATGACTGGTAGTACATCTGTCTCTTCATCCATAGGCCATTACTGTGCAGCATTAGCACATGATTGTAAAAAACTGGAAATCATTATATGCAGGTAGTACATATTCAATCAATTCTGACCTTATGTCTCTGACGAAATAAAAAAAAAGGATGCAATTTAAATGATATTTAATCTGAACAAAAAAAAGGGGGGGAGAGAATCTTTGTGTATCGATGATTCAAGCTGTTAGATGATGTGAGGTGACTGCTGTTTGGGATTGATTGTTATTGGTGGCCCCAGTGGGGAACAGCCAGCACATTAATTCTCTCTTACTCCTCCCTCATGCTCCTCCAATCCAAATAGTATTTTTGTTTATATTAGGAAATAAATACTGTTCTGTTTATCTTAAAATTCCTTTTTTTTTTTTTTTTTTACACCTCTTTTGGAGATTGAAAGGAAAAAGCTCTGTATTGATGACCAATGTTAGCCAGCTAAGCAGGCAGTGACAATTAATACAACAAAAAATCGTACAATTAGCTTCAGCTCCATAAGTGTCTAATGAGCCATTTGTCAGTCTTTTGGTGAAATAAACTACTCTATCTTAATTCTCCACTCTTGCAGCAAATAAATAGAAGTTATGAAATACCCGGGCACCAATAAAATCTAATTTATTTTTGCAGGGCATGGCAGAACTCCTTACCTATCTAAAATGAGCAAGTTATTTACAAACAACTTGTGATACTAATATAAAAATATAAAAAAGAATTTCAATTCTAACTGCTTCATTCTGCACTAGATATGTTTTCTCCCTGATTTGTTTAATCATTTAAATATACAGTAACTCCAAAAGGCATGTGAGTTGAAATGACTTCTTCTGACATGATTAACTCAGAAAGCCAAAATGAACCTTCAGAGAAGAACCTGAGAAATTCCAGAGACTGGCAGTCTGCGGCTGAAGTCCCTGCCAGTGGGGACAACATTTCCAGTTGGGAACACATCCCTGCCACTGTTCCCTCCCTGACCCTTCTGGCCTTATCAGTGTCACAACCACCTTTCCACAAAAAACCAGCACAGCAGCAATTGCTGCTCAGGTGGTGGAGGTGGAGCCAATGCAGTTGGACTGACAGCAGCTCCTCATCCAGCCACTTGTGGCAGCCGCCAGATCTACTCGTGCTCCAGGCAGTGCCAGACCTTGCCAGAGGTAGGCAGGGAAGCAGTGGGATGTCTAGTCTGAAGGATCTAAGGAAGGCTGGCTGCAGAACCTTTAATGGTGCAGAGCAGAGCTATTCTGCTTTCCTTCCCCATTCAAGTAGACTCTTTGTAACATAAGCTGGTGAAAGTATTTCAGACCACCTGACTTCTTCCTCACTCATCATTTCAACAAAAATTTGAATTTGACTCTGGTTCACTTTTGTGATGTATATCTGGCCATCTGTCTTCCCAGGCTGGTTTTCAAGCTGACAGTAACTTGGTATTTTTAAAAAAAGAGAAAAAGAAGACAGGACGGAGCATGATGTGTGGACAGAGCCAAGTTGCTAGGTCTCAGAGTAGAAGAGAATTCGAAATGACAGAAGACACAAAAGAAGCAACTCTTACTAAAGAAGCAAGGGTAGAGGGGTGGCAGAGCTGCTGGTAGGTGTATGTATGAGGAGAGAGTGAGTAGAGAGTATCACTGTGAATGAGGAAAGGACTCCCTTTACTGAACTAGGCTTGAAGAAAGCCTGAGACTCTTTTTGTCAGGTTGAGATATGTGCTTAGAAGAGTGCCTAGCCAGTTCCATTGCTTCCAGGTGGAGAGATGTTGCATAGAACAAAGCAACTCTGTTTGGTAAGCCAGAAAACTGATTTGGGAGTTCCATACAGTGGGTTTCAAAGCTAGCTACAGCATTTCGTTATAATGGTCATTTCAAGATGGTAGTTCTTTATACTTGTCCGTATTTGCAAAGATAAGAAGCCAAGTTCAGACAAATGTTGAACAAAAAGAATCATGATGAATGTATTCCCAGGAAATCGTGGGCAGTTTCCATTCAGACAGATGCTAAATTAGTAATAGAAACCCTCAGTATAAAGCTGGCACAAACCATTCAAGAATTTGAGTGTAAGTGGGAAGACAGCTTTTTTAGGGGATCAGTGAAATAATTTAAGAGGTTATTGTACAAGAGGAGTGGGAGAAAGTTGTCTTTGAGGAAAAGAAAATGTTTAAGTTGTAATTTATAGGGCAGATTTAGTAGATCTTTTGTATCCTCACACAGTTTTGAGCTAATGTAAGAAGTTTATTTTGATCATACTTTTCAGATGAAGGTGAAACTCTCTTGTTGCATTTTGCTGGGTTTAATCATACTGTTTTGAAGTCCTTTGGGGCAGTACTTCTAGTTTCCTAATGAAATAACTACATTCAGAAAAAAGTATTTACTCCCAGTGCTTGTGTTAGTAATTCTTCTGAGTGGTAGCATCACTCTGTGATCGAATGTGTTTGCTTGGCAGCCAGGTATTAGGAGGACTGCAGTATGTGTTTGCACACACACAAAGTGGATTCAAATTCTTTTGTTGCTCTACATTTCAGAGGACTTTTGAAGGTTGTATTTGCAGAGCATGTACCTTCAATCTTAAAAGAATGTAGTATATTCTCCTAAGCAACACAGATACATTAAGGGTAATGCATTTACTGCACTGTGGTTTCCACTAAAATTGTTGTTACAAAGTTTTATCCTTTGCCTAATTCCCTCAGTATATAGATTGCCACTGTAGCATTTGCAGGTGGCAACTGGAAAGATTTTTTATTATGCCTGCTAAACATGTTTTAATATTTGCCATAGCAAATAATGTACTTAAGGTCAAAATTCAAGTTCTGTTACAAACAACTGTTTTCACTGTTCCTTTACTCCAAGTCATCTCCTTTGAAGTCTTTTGTTTTTAACTCAATCTTTAAAGGAAAGCTGCTATTCATTAGATGAATAGCAGGCAACTGTAGTTGCCTGTCTGTATTTACAGATACAACTAAATGGTTAAATATGTGTATGTTCTAGAAGTATTTTCTTATTGTATTTGTATAACAGGCAAATTCTACCAGTACTCAGTCCTTGAATAGACTCAGATGAGGACTGGTCACATTATTCTTCTGAGGACTTAGAATTTGCAGCTTATTGGCATTTAAAAAAATGAAGACTGGAGTATTCCAGGAAATTTTTGAAGGGGCTAAAATCCTCAAAAACAGTTTCCCCTCCAAATACAGTTTTATGTTACAAATTGTCACTAGGTGGCAATATTAGTGATACCCGTCCAACCCACCCCTCAGATGGGGCATAAGTGTCAAAACACAGGTTGGTAGAGCAGAAGAAAAGGGCACTGTGTTTTTTACTTAACAAAAAAGTTTGATAAAAGGATGAAAGTGAAAAACATCTTGGAGCCACCAAATTGATGAGCTGTGTAAAAGACAAATGCTGTCAGGTTACCTGTGTTTCAGAAAGAGAGAAGAAAGTGTCAGTGCTATTGTACAAGTAATAGTAAGACCTCACCTGAAATACCATATATATTTGTCGTTAATTATATTAAAAAAAATTCAGATCATCGTCATTTGTCAAACAGAAGTTGAGAAGGTCAACATCTGGTCAATAGAAGTGTGTCAGGGAATAAATACGGGAAAAGAAAGGGAGTGAGTTAAACTTGAGCAATGTTGTCAAAAGCAAAATGATCCAAAATGGCATCAAATTTCTATATTGAATATCAGAAAGTTTTAAGGGGGACATAATTCTTGGTACCTGTTGTAGAAGCGAGGTTCTGGAGCTGTGTGGTGACAGGCATAAGAACAAGAAACATCAGTTCAAGGTGAATCTTAATGAAAGCAAACCTGTAATACATTAACTCATAATCACTGGGAAGTTAAGTAAAGGAGATGTGTACCTCTTTCAGGCCTAAAAGAATCCTCTGTGGATCTTAAAATCTGTCTCCTGACCATGGGAAATCCAGTGTTAATCCACACATAGCATTTTCAATGGGCAGTTTTATCAAAGGCTCCTCATGTTTTTATGTGTTGTTGGTAGTATTTGCTTAATGACTGGTTGTTTTTAAAGACAAAAAACAGTCTTCATTGGTTATTTGTAAAAAACAGTCTTCATTGGTTATTTGTAAAATTTTCTCTTAGTCTTAAAGGTGTTATTGCTATTTTTTCCCCCTGGAAATCTCCTTCAGCTGCATGTGATTTCTTCAGGGAAAACTGCAGTTTTTCCGCTCTAAATTATAAGATTATATTTATTATTTGCACTTAATTCAGAAATAGGCAGTGTGAAGTGCTTATTTCTGAGAATCCCCACAGTATTTGGTAGCTTTTTGTGTTTTCTTATCCATAAGCAATAAAGTTATAATGGGGTTACAAGATCACACTGAATCTGTGCTAAGGCATCTGCTAAAACTTTGTAGCAGAGCCTAATAAAGCCCTGCCCCATTTGTGACATACCAAATCACATTCTCCTTGCTGGTCTGACAACCACAGCTCTTAAACAGCTGCTGGGGTAATTTGCATAAAGGAGATTGTAAATGTCTCATCAGAACGCATGCAGCGCAATCCACCCCAAAACCACTGCCTGAACACCAGGAAAAGAAGATTGTAGTCATAAAAATTGTGGCTCTCATGATTTTAGATTATGGTCTCCACAGTCTTACAGCTTTTGCAAATACCAAGCTTTTGTGGCAAAAAAAAAAAAAAAAAAGAAAAGAAAACAAAAAAAAAAGAAAAGAAAAAAAGGAAAGTTTCATTTACTGATACAGAACAATACCAACAGATGCGGTGTTGCTCTTTTGATTCAGTCTAGCAGAAAATTGACTTCAGCAGCTAAGGTTTGTGATGACCCCTCCTCTATCCTTCACCCCAATGATAAGTGAATTGATCCAATTGAAAGCATTTAGAATAACATTAGTAAAACCAAATTGTTTTTATGGTGGTGAAAGGAAAACAAAGAAAATGCAAAATAAAGTTACTGCAATACAGAGGATTCAATAAAGAATGAAAAATGCAGAAGTTAATACAATATGTTAATTGTCTGCATGCATCTGCTATGTTTTGTGATGCGTATTTTAATAGAAATTAGCATTAAAATTATGCATATTTTTAATAGAAATCAGAGCAAAAGGAGATATACATGCAGAACTAGGATTTCATAATGTGACAAAGGAATTAGGTATGTACCTTTTCTGAGTTTTAACTGTGTAACTTCAGATTTTCTCTTTGAAGCATCGTTCTTCTTTGCCTTGAATGAATTATGCTGGAGCAGTTTGGCATGGTAGTGAAACTTGATGTTATAACTAGACAATAAAGAAGTCATTAAGCTCCACAAAGTTAGTGTCTATATCAGCTAGAGCCTCTGCAAGCTCATTGAACCTGTACTTTGCCCAGTTTGCAATGCAGGTTGAGGCTATTTGCCTGGTACTTGCTTGGTTAAAACATTTCCTCTGGCCTCAGTTCACAGAAAGACGTCATGATTGCAGCTACACCAGTCGCAGTTGTATCATCATCATCAGTAAGGACAGAATTGCTAATAGTAATGGAACGTATTGTTCCAACATAGTCATCCTCCTTCCACTCCAAGTTTTAATCGTCCGTGATACACAAATTTATTAGCACCCAAGTCACCTATATCCTTGCCATGAATAGTTTACTTACTGTCCCAGTAAATCTGCATTTGGCATAATTAATAATTGTGCATGTATCTGTGCAATGGCACAACTGACAGCAATCAGTTCAATGCCTTTGAGTTTTAATACTCACATTTATCAACATTAAATTGAAGGGAATTTGGAGTCAAAAGGTTTTACTAGGGGCATAGCCTCAAAAATCTCAAAAATTGTATGCACTGTTTTGCTTTCTGTAAATTCCAACTGCTTTGGAAGAAGTTTATCAAATCATTTCAAAGTGTGGTTTGTCCCTTTGTGTAGCAGGATGTCTACTTTCAGTGATGTAATTTCAGTGATGGTAAATCAGTAGTTTCAGTGAAAGTTCAGCCATCATCAGCCAGTGAATCTGAAAAGCATCTGATACCTGTGAAATAGAGATTTGTTAGTAGAAAAGTCAAGTGGTGAGGTGGTTTTCACTAGGCATAGTAGAGGAGCACTTTATAGATTTTGAAGTATAAGGCTGAGAGAAAGTACAGTGCACTATTAAACTGGTGACGTTTTTTTTTTTAACTTATTTATTATATCCAACTTGTTAATCTCTCTAAAATAAAATCTCTACATTTGACCAGTCAGCCTTTAAAGACAGTAGAATGGTCTTATACTGTCCATCATTCTTACCTCAGATATTCAGCTTGTTCCTTTCTTTACATGTGTGTGTAAAATTTGTATCTCTGACAGACACATGTAAATCTAAAATTGTGCCATTTTGTTGTTTTCTAATACTGATAGGATAACTGATAAAGAGCTATTACCCTCACTAATTTTAGACCATGCTAAGAAAAGAATATCCTTTATATGAGTGAATCTCAGCCTTTGGGTTTGATGTGTGAAAACTCTGTCATTTTATATGTTATGGTATTCACGATAAGATTATTCACAATCGTTTTATCGCAATAGTAAAACGCTGCTTTTTAATATGAGAATTTTCTCTGGTAAGGTTTTAATGCATAACACTTGATGAAAGTTATGATGCTTATCTTCCATAAAGAGAGGATAATTATATGGGACAATAATTTGCCCATGGCTGTGCTTCCCAATTCCTAAATTGGTGCCTTATCCTGTGGGTTACGTTTGCTTTCAAAAGATGGATGTGCTTTCAGTTCTTCTATTCTCCATACTGTAGTTCTTACTGTCCTCACCAAGTGCTTTGCTAAAGTTAGTGCTGGATTAAAAAAGTCATTTATTACTTATGATTGGACAGAATCAAAATGAACTCCCGAGACTCCGCAAATTCTCACAAAGCCAAGCTGAAGTCTGAGATGATGTGCATTTTCTGAAGATAATTTTCTGCAGACGATTTAACAGGGAATTGGAATCTTAATGTTCCAATCATTTTTGTGGTACAAGTTACTTCCCTCAATTACAAGTGAGGTCTTAGGGTATAAACCTCTTTGAACCTGTGTGTATAAGCCTCAGACTTGAAGCTTCTAACAGGAAAAAAAAAAAAGTTAGTTAATGCTGCAAGGATAGCCCCCACTTTCAGAGTCTCTGATCCAAATTAGAGCTGTTGCTGAGTCAGCCTGGTTTGGACGTCAAAAGCTTGCAAAACTCTCCGTGAACAGATCTTTTGGAGACCATGTCAGTTCTGTATGAAAGTAAACTCCATAAATGTATGGTATCCTGAAGAGCGACCTTTCAAAAGCAGTCAAGGAATCTTGTATCTAAGGTTGTGGAATACCACCCAAGACTGTTAGAAAGTTTATAATAATCATTGGCAAGTGTTTTCACAGCCTGGTTCAACTGGCAGAGATAGATGCCACCTCCTCAAAGTATGCATTCTACCTGTCACAGCCAACTAAATGCTCAATAGCATAATTACCTTCAAATAAAATGCCTCCTACATCCCAATCAACCATAAGCAGTGACTGAGTCAGGATGTGCCTCAAGAAGTTGTTGAGGTTATCATAAATGAGTGAGATCTGTTTGAGAGGGCTACTCAGTTCTCACAAGCTGAAGGGAACATTTCAGTCCCTTCTGCAAGAGATTTCCAGTGCTAGATACCATGCTGCCGTGGTTTAACAGGCAAATTATTTGGCTGCACTAACCCAGATGCACCACCAGGTATGTTTCTAGCTTCTTACCCTCCAAGTACATCGTGGCTTCATTGTGCTGGATTATGGAAGAGTATGGTCGGATAAATCAGCCTTAGAGACAGCTGGCCTCCAGCCCTCCCTTTTCATGCCTCCCCTTAGGGACCATTTATCCTGTATCTGATCACTTCTTTGCCCACATCTCAATTTCTCTAAAAGCCAGAGAGCTGCCTGCAGAAGAGCCTACCTGCATGCCTCCTTCGCCTCTACCCCATCAGACTGATGCTTTCCCCATCTACATTTGCTAGTCATGGGAAATGTCAGAGAACTGGGATATCAGGTCCTTTTTCAGCTGCCTGAGAACAATCCTGTAATGCTCATGTCAGTATTGGAAGGTCAGAGGTTCAGAAAAAGATTTTTCTCCTCAGAAGGAAGTTAAAATACAGTTTTAAGGAAACAGATCAAAGTATAAACATCAATAGAATCCAAATTAGTGTCATTTTACGATATGTATTATTTCAAATGTCAAAGTGTGCAACAGATTTTCTGCCAGAAAGTCAGAGGGGGATTTTTAGTGCCACTTTTTTAACCTGAAATTTCTGAGAAGCATGCCAAAACTTGAATTCTTTGCTGGAGGAGTACCTCTGGTTGGCAAGAAACAAAATATAAAAAGTAATTTTATTCATTTCTGAAATTAATCACCTGTTTGAGTAAGAGAGCTGTAAAACCTGTCGTATTTTTCATTGTCACTGGTTTTGGTCCATCTATAACAATAAGTTAATATAAAACAGTGAATTAGCAGAGAAAAATTGGATCTAGAACTTCCAGCAAAATTTGCAGTGCCAGAAGTAATCACAAATCCACATATACTTAGTAGAAAGTTCCTGAAAATACTTAATGCTGTCTAAGTAAGATAGAAATGGAAAAGAAACATCCTCCATTGTCTCTCTGCAGCATTGGCTGCAAGACACAAGAGTTGTTTTAAGTGTGTTGTGCTGTGACACTTGTACTTGGGGTGCCCATATGGCCAGTCACAAACACATGTGGCAATGAGTGTTTGTCCAGCTCTCAGGACAACCCAAACTCTCACTCTCCCTATCCCACATTGCTTTTCTGCACATGCCAAAATCTCTTCCTAGGACAGAGCTTCTTCCTCGCATGGAGCTTTAGCAGACAACGACTTTGGCCAAGGAGGAGTGCTTATGGCCTCGTCCGATCTGTCAGAATTTCAGGCATAGGTCTGAGCTGACCTTGCTTGTGGATAGCACAGTCTTTAACTCCTCTTTCATCTTTCTGGATTGCTCTAAATATTGAATAACAGTACTAGCTGAAAATATAGCACAGCCAAGTAAACTGTGTCCAAAATTTGGGGTTGGTTAACAAGTAGAAAGCAGATATATCCTCTTAATCATCAGACTCTGCAGTCTCATTGGAATCAAAATTGTATTTTTGTAATGGCCTGCAAAGTAGAAAGCAGATTTTCGTCTTGGCAAAGACAAGAACGTATCCCAAGAGAACAGCAGTTCTGGGTCTTCTCTCTCTACCTCAGAGCTCATGCAGTGGACAGGGGTGGAGTTCTGCAGACGCCTTTGGAATGAACAGTCAGTTCAGCTTTGAGCAAGGCTGCAAGCTGCTGCTTTCACCTCCTACCAGCACCCACTTGGATAAGGAGATAGCTAAATCCTTGGCACCGGCATGGTGCCAAATTACAAATGTCCAAATTACATCCAGACTATCCCTTAGGTTATATGAATTGCTCTCCACAGCTCCTATGAAAAAAATCCCCACTGGTACTTCCTTTCCACATAAGTCTTCTATTACCTTTTGTGTATCCTTCGTCTCTCCTTTCTTTCCTGCACAGTATTTATTTCTCTCCTTGTTTTCCTCTTTTAATTATTTACCTTCTTTGCATCCAAACCCCCTCCACATATGAATGTCTATGTGCACAGATGGGATTTCTAGGACAGTCGGTATATAATTTTCCACAAACACTGTTATTTTAAAACAAACTCGATCATCTCAATCAAAGGGACATAAATGGAAAAAATATTTTACTAAATTTTCTTTTTTCAGTTTTAAAACTAGCTCTGCATTAAAGTTGGTACATCTGCTGAGAAGCAGACCCAGTCTCTCCGTTTTGCCAATAACTGTATTTTGTTGATATAGCCCTATTAGTACTGAGGTGTGCACACTGTTCCTGGTTTCTTACGTGGACATTTGTCAGCAAGTTTTATGCCCAGATGTCTTGTCAATTAAATTCTTGTCATTAAATAACGAGTAAAATTTAGTTAAAAATATTACACCTGCTCAGAGTCCTCTGTCTATTTTTATTTCTTTGCAATTACTTTTATGGTTTTAAACGATGTCTCTGTCTCCTCACAGTGTGTGAAAGATCTATACAGATGGAGATAGTGACTATAAAAGGAAAAATAGCCTCTGATAGAGTAGAGGTATTGGAAAAATAGAGGAAAAATAGCAATTCTTACTGTTGTTTTTAACAGTAGCTGGTGAATTTCTACAATACTGTGACTTTTCTTAAAGTTCTGTGCTTCTTAAAAAACTTCTTTCATAGTGTCATTTTATTGTGATTTCCATGAACTTGGGTTATTGCTTCCTCCTCTCATGTCCAAAATATGTAAGCACACTCTCATCAGCTGTATATATGGCATCCCTGTGCAGGAAGATGCTAATTCTTGAGTGCTTCCTACTCCTTTTAATAAGGACTGACTTGTTGATTCCTAACTGTGGACAAGTTTGGAGTTGTCTTTGATTGCAAACATTTTGAGTGACATGCTGACAGAAACACATTTGCATTAACTGATCTGCAAGAAACGTTGGAGAAGTGGTGAGACTACTGCTGTGCTTCCAGGAGGAAAGCAAGGCAGCCTTCCATTATTAATGAATTTTCTGAAGCTTCCCCTTGTCTTAGAGACGAACTTCTAGAGATGAGCAGTTATTCTGATCACAAAATAAAGGAACGGATACTTAGAATAAGTGTTGTTCTGTAGCGTATACTTTGTGTTTCGAAAAGGTGGCTCATAAAAATTGTCAGCTTACCTAGCTGTCAGTTCAGCTGACCAACCTGACTGGAGTGCTGCCCCGTGGTCCCTCTGCTTGGAGAGATACGTTTCAAGCACATGGTAATATGTAACTCATAGGTGTATAAAGTCATAATAGAGCATTTCATCACATCTAAATAAGGGTAGGTGCATGCTGTCTGAACTGTTAACCACTGAAAACATTGAATGCAAGACATTTGACGCTAATTTTATTGGTCAAATCCTCCCCTGAAAGAAGTCTGCCCTGACAAGCCGCTCACGAGGCACCTTTTGCAGAGGGAGCCTGGCTTGATGGGTCGTCGCATAAGCTACTTGACATTTGTCCCCAGTCAGACCGGATGCCACATGAAAAATTTACTCAGACACAGGGCTCCCAGGAATAAACATTTCTCTGGTGTTGCTCACCAGGGACTCGGCAAGGTGAGCGGAACTCCAACTTGTCACGGATGCTCTGTTCTGACAAACATAAGTAGATGCTAATGGCTAAATCGTGACAGAATAAAGTCCCACAACCATATGGCTAATTGCCACAACAATATCTTCAGTGTTATTAATCAAGTTTTCATAGTGTGCCATGATAATTGGAATAATTAGAAACAGCATAGGCATTGCTTGCCTCTGCCACACATACTGCAGACAGGGACCTGGAACAACCACAATTGCACTTTCTCTGCAGCCTTGTTTAGTGCTTTCCTTTCCAGCAAATACTGTGGTTAATTAATGAATTAGCTGTTTGCCACCAGAGTGTTTTATTGCTAGCAGGGCTTCTTCAGGGGCACATAGATAACTAAATGAGACCACTAAGCCCTTGTGCATCTCTGAAAAGATGCAGAATTCCCATAAGGCTGCAGCTACACAACACAAAACTTCACCAGTCAGAGGTACTTTGTTTCACAAAAGTTGAAGCTCATATCCCTGCACTTACAGCAAGGATAAAACAAATTGAGAGTGTGCATTTTTTTGTTTAACAGTTTAAATGAAAGCAAGACTCTGGATAACAGTGGTGCAATTAACTTAGCAGGCAAAAGAAGTTAACTCTTATTTGCCTTACCCTGCTTAGTAATGGAATTGGGCTCCAGTCTATATTCTGTCTTTTAACTTAAGGTTATAAATAAAGTAGTGATTCTAACACTGTTATTTACACTAAGCAGCTAAGTCATCATTGTGTGCTACCTATTAGAACAGCCTCCCCTGATTCTTTCAGGAGTACGACAGCAGGGAGGAAACACTTGTGTTTCCTCGGTGCATGCATCAACATGTAGTTGACTGGTCACTAAAACTGGCAGATTGATGATGATGACTCCTTTCACTGGATGTATGAAGGCATTTAGCTAGACTAATAGACTGAAATGGACTGCCACATGTATGGCCTCTGAACAGCTTCTTAATTTAGTTTTAGAGCATGCAATAGATGTAATATTGAATTCAGTGATGATATCAATCTTCTCATTTTAAAAAATAAATAAATTTCTTCTTTGGACCAGAAATCCACGAACAGATTTTGCAGTACTGTATACTTACTTATAAAGAGTTTTGCAGAAGTGAGGCCCCAGTTCAGGTGGTAGGTAGGAATTCTGTCCATTTTGGGTTTATTGCTGTTTAATTTTGATTCTCAAGGGGGGAAAGTATCAAATGAGGTTCTGCATCTGTTTTGGTATCCTAGTATCTCTAAACATTTTTCTCACTAGTTTATTGGTAAGGGATTTATTTATCTGTGGTAATCTAGTTTTACCCATGCTCATATTCAGCGTAATTAGGAGGAATTTTCCAAATACTAAAACAGGCTTCTGCATAAGATATGTTTAGTAAGATTTTGTTGAAGTTAATAATCTTCATTACTAATGCCTGTTTGATTCTGAGTATGACTTTCAAATAACAAGATTTTTATTTTCTTCATATCAAAGTATCACAATTTCAATTTCTTCTGCTATAAGCCCAACTGAAAGATTATCACTTTGTAAAGGCCATGTCCTTTTACTTCAGATATGTTTGACATATATTCATGCATTTTTATGAGATAAAGGAGGCAATCTGATATATAATTTAATTATCTTAAAGTTACCAGTTTACTTTATAATTCATATGCTTGGATATATTGCCATCCTTAATTTTACCATGTGTTATGACCCAGCCCTGAAGGCAAGGGTAACTGAGTTTCCTGGTAATAGATCCCTTGGGGCAGATTAGAGTGAAGCAACACTGAATGACTGGTATATATATAGATATATATATATATATATCTATATATGATGCAGGTTTATTTTAGAACAAGTTTGTCACAATGGAAAGGAGATATGTAGATGTTTTTGTTATTATCCATAGAAATTATCTTATACTTTTCATCTATATAAAAGTATATAGATATCACTTAAGAAAATATATGAGGAAAAGATTGAGAAAGGATAAGAGTAGATAGTGGAGAGAAAAGACGTTGCCACCCATGGATCCAGCATCCTGTTGGTCCAGGTGATGGTCGCAGCCTTGATCCATCAGGGGTGGGGAAATCCCACAAAACATAGATTTCAGTGGGTTCAGTATGTTCAGGTGGGAACATCCAGGTACCTGCCCTGGGGGGAGTTTTACACTGTCTGTTCCAACACCGGGGATCAGGTGCAGTGGTCTGGTGGAAGGCCCCAAAAATGAGTCTGGGGGTCCTTTGGGGTCTTTGATGGGTTATGACACCCTCTAAGCCATGACAGCTGCCTCTCACGCCAGCGCAGTTGAGCCAGTTCTGCCCCACAGGAAGGGATGAGCATCTTCAGGCCCAGGTGTGAACACGAGTGTCCTGAGACCTTCCCTGGGAGGGGAGATTTACACCTGGCCCAGCTGTGTAAGGGAGGACACTGGCATGATAAAAAGCATTATCCCACCTCAGCAGGACCTGCTTCTTACTGGCCTTTTCCCTTATCTGGCTCAAACCCAGCTTGTTGCCAAACAAAGGTCAGTTTGTTGTGGCCATCCTCTGGTGGTGGGTGCACCCGGGCTGTTCTTATGCAGATGTTTCCCACCACATACCCAAACCTCTCCTCTTGCCCGTCGGTGGTGGGGTGCAAACACAGCCTCAGTGAAGCCCCTGTAGCTTTTCCAAATGGGCAATTGCTCGAGTCATTAACCATCCACATTGCAGTCTCTCACACCACCCCATGGCTCAAACACTTTGTTTGCTGCTCACTCCAAATCTTCTCCTACAGTGGTGATTTTCACGTAGCAGACAGAAGCAAAGAAGGAAGAAGAGAAAGAAGTGGGATAGTACCAATCACTGTCAACTACAATGTGATTACCAAAATGAAAATACAAGAGTAGGCATCAGGAGAATAATCATAGGGTATGATTAGGGTGTTAAAATCTTCTCTTAATGCTATTACGAATACAAAAAATTAGAGTGAATACTCCTACCTTCAACTAGGCTATCTATGAGTAAAAAGGTCTCATGCAAAACCAAAAAAAAGTTTCCATGCAAACACATCCTTCCACCAAAGCCCGTACTCTGTGGAATAAAAGTGGTGTTTCACAGTGTAGTATTTAGGTTCCATAAATGGTTCCTGGTAGAGTTACATGGGAGCTGGTATTCTATCCATGTCCTGTTTACAGTCCATGGCTGTCCCTCCTTCTGGTCTAGGATGGGGAACTCAACAACTCCCCATATGACATTTTCTTTCATAAAGATTATTTAGTTGACTGGTTAATATCTCTGACAAATGTAGCCAGATTATCATAAACCTAAAGCCTTCTGAGGCAGAATTGGGAAGGTTAATACATATTCCTTAATTTGTATGATTCCAAGTACTCATCCTCGTACTAGCTCCCAGGCTAAATTTGGTTGGATTCACTGGTTCCCATTTGATTGAGACAAAGTTCTACACCCATAAGAAAAATATTACAAACTTTTCCCACACCTTTCTTTCCCCAGTAAAATGACAAAATAAACATGGTAAAAATCAAACTAACAATACATAAAAGAGTCTTTCACATATAATTCTACTAATATTTGGTCTCCCAATATGTTAAAACATGTGTGATAAAAACACAAAAAAAAAAAAATTAATAAACTGATAATACTGACAAGCAATTATGGGTGCATTTAAAAGCTTCATTGGTCCCATGCAGCTTGGTCTCGTCTGATAGCAGGTTCCTATAAGTTTGACTTGCTACAGACCAATTATTAAAAAGAGGTTATCCATGAAAACCTAAAAATGTCTTTGTTATCAGCTGAATTTTCTGTTACACCAAAAAATGCCTGTGATGGAGAAGCAGGGTTAGAGAGGTAAAAAAGACTAACATGGATTGGTAAGATGGTTGTACATTGACAACAGACATGTTGTCTTGTTAGTTTGAATGCAAAGTGTAGCAGTTCCATTGCTGGACATAGGCAGATAGCTTCTGAAGAATTTAAAAGAAGTTAAATCTCCTGAAATTTTTTTAAATACTTTAGTTGGCATACCAGAAAAAAAATAGTTCGTTTGGTTTTACATTTCACTACAGGGTGATAGAAAGATGGTTCAATTGTAGATTTCAATTTTCTATGGACAGAAAAGACATTTTATTTAATTATAATGGGGAAGTCTCAAAGATAGATTATAAACTTTATAATATTTTATCAGTGCTTATTTGTTTACTTTGGAGCTATTAACAAAATTATCTCTCTTCCTTTTATTTTAAAACCCATGTCTTTTTGATTAAGTCTTGCCCATGTGGATTCTACAGAAAAATGTACTAACGCTATACAAGATTTGACAATATGGAACAATAAAATATTATAAACTCCTCTTTTAAAGAGAAATTTTACAAAAGGATCATATTTTTTAAACCTACTGCGTACATCTTGAATCAATGGATAAAGCTATTAGCAAATTTATTTTTATCATCTTAAGAACTGTGCTTAATTGCAACACTGAGAGTTGTTTTTCTAATATAATTTCTCCACTTTAAAACCAAATTTAATCATTGCTGTTTAAAGATGGAAAAGTTGGGGGGGGGGGGGGTGGAGTTCCTAATTGCTAATAGCTGATATCAGTAGGAACTTCACTAATTTAGAAGTGCCTCTTTTGTTTCAATAGGTTTATTGCAGCAAACAGTGTTTAAAATCATTCACCTGTAATTATTTTTGTTAAAAAAAAGAAAATGTTTTTGCTACTCGGCAGTGATTTTCAAAACAAAATGCACATGCATCATCAGTATTTAGGACTGTAGGTTTTAATTGCACAGAGGCAAAGAACAGTAGTAATTCAGTAGGCACAACTTCAGGTTCCTATATTTTTCTCTTACAAGTGCAGACATCGATCATTATATTTGGGTTTTACAGAGTGTGAAGAGGAAGATGGGATGAAGTCTCATACTCCGTGTACTTAAGGAGTGTTTATCATTGGCTTCAAAGGGTTTTTTATCCGGTGTAATGTCACACTCCCCTCTCTTCATTCTGGTTTGTCACCATGATTTTATCAGGCTGAACTTTACTCTTTAAATCTGAACATTGCCTGAGCTGTTTAAATATAGTTGTTTTGCAGAAACACAGCAATATTCTTCAGTCTTTTTACTTTGAATCAAGGCACAGTTTAGCCCAGATAACTGCTAAATAAGTCACAGTGTAGCAGCTAAATCCTTCATGTTGTAACATCTGTATGTTGGCCAAAGTGAAAAAATGTGTGCCTTGGCTTTGATCTGTGATATTTGTTGTCAACTGGACCCACCTTGTTAAAAAATCATGACCATGTCTAGAACTTCTGTCCTTTATAAAAATCAGCAATGGCTGAAAGTATGTTAGCTATTTTATTGTGATCATTCTTCCTGTAGGTAACTACTGGAGTACAACATTTTTATCCCCCCTTCACACTGACGAATGGTCTGTAAATTGTTACTGTTGTATTTGCTGCAAACACAGGCTGGCAGTGTCAATGCAGTGCATGAATAGCTGTTAATTACTCAGCCTTTATAAAGAGCTATGTATGTGAAATACTAAAATTGAAGCATTTTAACTTGTAGTGTTTAGGAGGAATGAAGAAGAAACTGAACATTGTAAATATATACATTTCCACCTAAAGGTCCAGTTTCTCCCATCTCTCCTGCTGAAAACTTAGGAAATGGCTTTCTGTTTTCTCTTCTAAACAGATTCAAGTTCCTAGCTCTGTTTTTGAAATTTGTAGTGTTACAGAAAAGCCAGTTGCTGACCACTCCTTGTGATTTTCTTGTGTTTCGTGTGCCTGGAAATGGTTTCCAGAATTAGATACTTCGTCATCTTTCCAGAGATCAAGGTGAGGCTGACAGGCCTGTAGTTCCTTGGATGCTTCTTAACCTTTTTGAGGATAGGAGTGACATAGGAGTTTAGTTTTTTCCTTACGTGCATTTCTGCAAGTGAATATATTAGAATTGGTCTGGCTTAAAACTGCAGTAAGTGCTTTTGCAGAGAAGGGTAAATTACAGTGAGAAGGAAAAGTAATTATTAGGAATTCATTTTTTAGAAAGCAAAACCTTCATTAATAAGGTAATGCATAGAATTTTCCCAAAACACAATGCAAAACTGAGTAATCTTTGCCAGCAATCTGAAAGAAATCAAATGGGAAAGTAAATAATCCACATAAGAACTAGATGCTTGTGTCCCTTTTTAGTAAAAATGAAATTCAAGGTATTTCTTTTAAAGAGATATGCTAGTCTGTGTTTGATCAGGTAATTACTATAAAAAAGTTCAGGATATGTACAGTAGGAGGAAATGCCAATAGAGAAATCAAAACCTTTTTCCCAAGTGGAAGGAAGGCAACAAAGTAAACTATGTACGATATTCTTGTTCATCACTTAGCCTAAATTTGAGTAGATTTATTTTAATAAATGAGTGTTTATTATCATTATTATTTAATTTTAAATGCTTCTTTTCTGACAGGAAAACGTATGGTAGATTTGAAACCCATATAATCTGTAATGTAAATGTCTAGTTTCTTTTTTATTTGAATTGTTTTCAAACACTGTAATTTTTACCTTTGTATTAAGACTCCAGTGTCTAAGCTGGAGCAGAAAGATCGTGGATATCACAGTTTTTAAGGTTGAGGAGTTTTTAATATAACTGTGTAAAACTTAAAACTGTACAGATGTGACCACAAGCCAAACTGAATTTGAAACAGAAAAGGGAAAACTGATAACCAACCATGTATCCACCCAACAGCAAGGCCCTGATTCCTGTATTTGGTGCAATGATCCACCAAATCTTCACGCAGCTAGTACAGGAGAAGCTGGGTGAAGTGAACAACCTTTATGGGAGTCCAGAACAGGACAATCCCACTTAGACACATTAAAGCATGTATGTCATTCTCTAGCAGAACAGTATTCCATATACAAGTCTGAAATTACTTAAACAGATAAGGCAGACACCCATAAGAAGAATCTTTTTATATACTCACTATTATCTCTCAGTCTAAAGAGAAGCTGGATGATGTGTTAGATGCTGGCACATACTTTCTCCCTCCTTATCACACACACTTTTTTACAATCAGCATACACTGCTGGAGACAATGTGGGAGAAATCTATAATATTTAAATGTTTTACAGCCTAAGGAAAATCTGATCATCTTGTCTGCCTTCTCAAATGACAAAGGCCACATAATTTTATCTAATAAATCCAGAATTAACATTTGAATTTATGGTTGAAGTAAACACATCTTCTAGCAAGATGTCTGTTTTCATTCTCTTCACAAGTTAAGTAGATTAAGGCAAAAAATGGAGCATATGCTGTAACAATATCACACTGTACATCATTTATGGGTAGTGTGCATATGAGGGTATGCCGTGTGTAAAATTCTCAGTGTTTAAATCGAATACATTAGAAGTCTCTGTAAATCCCTGAAAGTCTGGTGAGCTTCCCACATAACTTCTTAAACCAGTTTTTTTTGACTTTATAGGGGTTTCACAGGCTTTTTTCTGTTCCGACAAAATATTGGATTTTAATAAGGTTTTGTTTATCTTAGAAATGCCATTTTGTTAGTTGTGACACTTAGCTGTTTTGCTTTTCTTCTCATCTGTGATCATTAAGAGTTTCTCATGCACCATAAGCAGTACTGCCCTTCCACAAAAGCCTTATAGAAGAGTAGCTGAAAGAACAGGTTGTGATTATACTTCCGGCATGTTTCCTTCTCTGTCTTGTATCATTTGAAGGTTTTATTAATCTCTTAAGGACATTCAGTACAAAATCCTAAACCATATAAAGCCATGGAAGTTTTAATAAAAATGAGATTTTTTAAGGAAGGAGATGGAGCACTGGAGAAATGGGCTGTGTAACAGGTCTAAGCTGGAATGTTGCTGAGGCTTGTCTTGATTGGTCTCCTTCGTGTCCTTTGTGTCACTAAAAGAAAGTAACATCCTCTGACTGAACTTGCCTATCTCCCCTCTGACTGCCTCTTGCAACTCTCAAATCTGTGAGAGTTTCTGGAATCAAATGTCTTCTTTTGAGGGTGCTTTTGCTGTGTCTTTCCTTCTCTTGCATGCAAGTGCTGGTGAGCGCTGCTGTAGGAGCAGTAGCCCCCATGTTACCTCCTGGAGGAGGTACTCAGCCTTCCTCATCTGCAGCCCACTCGTGTCCATAGGTTAGAAACAGCCTGAAATCATAGTGCAGGCATCAAGTCTGCCCAGCATAGTGCTTACTGGCTGGCATTGAACCACTAAAGTCTTCATCTTCTGTATAATTTTAAGCTCTTTTGAAAGTGTTATACAAATGTCACTCCTCATCCTTTTTCCATATCTTATTTTTGAACAAGCAGATCACAGCTCAAGTCTGTCTACCCTTTCTCCTAAATTATTGACCATGACTTTACATAGTAAATTGCACTGGCTACAAATGTTTGCTTGAACATAATTCATGACAGAGTTTAAAGAGACAGAGCTTACATATCATTTTCTCAGTTAGTAAACAACTGATGTTAATTTTGGCATTTCTCAGCTTCCGAGTGCTTAGTTTTGATAAGATGGTGTTCTTTTCAATACTTACAGTCCATTTAAATAATTTTCTTATTAGAAAAAAAAGGCAGTGAGATTTGCATTGAAAATGAAATTACATCCTGCAAAATCCTACTGACCATCCTTTCTCTGAAAGAACTCGACTAGTCTTGCAAGCATTGGAAACGACAGCATCTTCTGCCACCACATCCCCTAAGTGACAGTAGCCGTTGCAGGGGATGATATACACTTCTACCATTTCCCATGCAGGAAGAATAGTGTAGCTGGGATGAAGCATGGGGTGGCAGATGCATTTTTGGGCTGGTGGCAAGAATTTGGAAGAAACAGAACATGCTCTGTGGAAATCTTCACTCTGCTGTGTTTAGGTCAAACAAGGAATTACCAAATTTGGGCTTCTCTTTTTTTTATATGCACAGTAAAAAGGAAAATACCAGAGACCTTGTTGTTTTGATTCTAGACCTTAGTGAAATGCTTGCAGAAAAAACTAAGTTAAGCACGAGCAGAATTTTTTTAGCCTTTTTCTAATGAATAGTATCAATGAATGAAAAAAATCAAGCCTTGAGCAGATGCTTGGAGTGGAAATGTACTGAACATTGAGTTTAGCAAATGTATAAATGACTGAAAACATGCTCTTAACAGTAGAATTTTTTAGGCACCTTGTTGTCAAGTTTTAAGTCCTAGATCAAGTCATTTAGCTTCAGAGTGATGCTTTCCCTTTTCCTGTTGTTACAGTTTTTCTTATTCTTTCTGATTTCATTGTTGTTTTGGCCTCATAAACATTCCTAAACTATTTGTTTTGCCTCATTTGTAACCATTTCTTGGGCTTATTTAATTTTTTTTAAAAGAATTCTCTGCCTTCCAAGAAGACTGAGAAGATAAGCAGCTAAATATATGGAACACATAACATAAGTTTAAATTTTGATGCGTGGGGAATTGTCCTGTAAATCTCAGTCAAAATGGTTGTGGTGTTAGTTAAAACTGGTAAAACTGGATCATTGCCTTATTTAATGGCTTTACTAATGCTGAGTTTTCTCCTGCTTTCCCTATATTGTAAGGTCATTAATGAATCGTTATCTATTACTTGTAATTACCGATCTCTTGAGAATATTGGTTTAATTACATAGGAATCATAGGAATCGTAAGTGGAAGATACGGTTACATATCTACAATGTAGGTAGTAGTACCTTAGTGTATTATGGCTTTAAAGAATCTGGGGGATTTTTTGTAGATTTTAATTGCTAAGTGTGCCTGGTAAAATATGAATTATTGTATTACCACATGTGATAAAAGGTATACTATTGTGAGTCTCACAGTCTGCAGGTGTAACAGATGTAAGGCAAGATTAACAGGACAGAACAATAATTAAAACACAGACAGCCATCTCAAAAAAAAAAAAAAAAAAACAACCAAAATGGAGGGGGGGGTGTGAGAAACAAAAAGGTTTATCATATCCAAGGCAATTATTAAGGGTGTCTTAATTCTCTGCAAATATTTGTAAAAGCAATAAAAATGTGTTAGTTTGAAAGACAGCTTTTCAGTGTGGACACTTAGTTAAAGAATTAAGATCTTTTTTTATGAATATAAAAGCTGAGTGAAGTCCTGCCATATGGCAGCATGGTTCATAGGCAATAGGGCCCTCGGTTTATAGATGCTGTGAGCTAAACATTGCTGAAAAAAACAAGAGAGCAGTTAGTAAATATGCATTTGCAACAGTATAAATTGCTCACTCCTTTTAAGACAGGAAGGTTCAAATAATTAACGGCAATATTATGGTTGCAAAAGGAAGTCCAGTTGTTCTTCAGCCGTCTACATCTGTGAAACGTGATACCTCTGGGGAATGAGATTTAATTTTCCCAGGAGAAAATATAAAAGCAGGAGAAAAAAAAGGAATGACTTCTGCTTGAGCAGAATAAACCTGCATCTACAAACGATTAACGCTGCATAATGAAGTAGTAAAGAAGCAAAAGAGATTTCTAATAAAGGACTAATAAATCCCATTACACCATGGGGTATTTTTTCTGTTGAAGTGTATTAGAGTCTTAGTAAGGCTTTTGAATGAGACTTGGGTAGTTACAAGCAAAGTCAGCTCAAATGCTTCAAGCTTTGTTGAGATTTCTTGTCTAACAGTTTGTGTAACCTGAAAGTTGTGGTTTTACAGGTGGGAGGAGTTGCTAATGCAGGTAATGGGCTTCACACAGAGTTTGGGTAATGTTTGTGTCACCACAGGACAATAGTATCCTGTAGGCTAGGCACTGCAGGGTAATGTGCCACTCTATGGCGAAATCCCTTAGGTCGAATAGGCATGGTATTAAATGCACTAGATAAGCCTTGCTTTTATCTAACAATTCTGATTCTTTTTCTGAGGTCTCAAAATAAGTCTTCATAGGAAAGGGGTTTGATCAGAGAGGGAAATACAGAGTTTTTGTTTTGTTGTACCTAATACTGGGACTTTGTAATTCCTGTACTAACATAAAAAGTTACAAGACCTTAGAACATAAATGTTTGATATGAGAGCGAGATGATGCTGCCTTTGAAATCATGTGTTTTCACTTTTAAAAAGGAACATATCTTGCAAGGAAAAGATTCTATGTAGTGATCTCTAAATCTGTACATGGATATTTTTGTGGATTGTACATATGGTTCCAGTGGCATGGGTAAAAGTTTAGTGAACAAAACCTTGACTCACAACAGTCCCTTTGAATTTCTTTTATAAGAGACTGTCTTTTTGTACAGATTCTTACTATCTTCAAAGCTTGTGCTAGACTGGCATGCTGGAATTCATTTGTCCAGTATTTTCTTTATTACTGTAATCAGAAAAAAAAAAGCAAAAACAAAACCCCAGATGCCTTAAACCAACAATGAGTTCTGGAACAAAAGTGGTTAAACGTGAATTCTTACGAGTGAAACTAATCCTGAACAAGAAATTTCTAGTTGCCTTTTTAGAAATTTTTGTGAGTTTTAAAGAATGACTTAATTTGCTTAGCAGAAATTTGCAATCAATCTTTTCTTGCCACTGAATAAACAGATTCCACATGCGTAGCTATTTGCATATCCCAGCTAAAAATGTAATTCATTATTTTTAAGTCCATTTCGTAATAACTATTTCAGGATTAATGTTACTAACTATTCTTTAGCTCGTTCAAATGTGACCTTAGATAATCCTACCTAAAAAGATACAAAGCTATTGGGTCTGTTCTGGAATAGGGAAGAGAAGTGCCTTTCCTGAGGTCACCAAGTGAATCAGTGTAAGAGTCAGAACTAGAAATGAGAAATCTAGAGAAACAATTTTCTTCTACTGCATCTCAAGTTTCCAGCCTCAAGCAAATACTGCATTTAATATGACAAATTTTCACATTTTGCTAGGTATGAAAAGGACACAGAAACGAACAGGAATTAACAGTATAGTCTACATGCAGATTATCACTAAATCTGTAAAGATTTAAATTAGATTTAATGAAAATAGCATCCATAGCATATTTTACATGGAGCTTCAGACACTTTCATCCATAACAGGGAGAAAGCCCCTGTGCAGTAACTGTGACCTGGTCCATTTTAGTTGCTGTTCGGCATCTGCTTCTGAACTGGCTTTCACTTGACTGGGCTTTTCAGGGCTTCTCATAAACTACTGACTTCACCCTCCTGTTTTTGCTGTTCCAGGCCATTTTTGCATAATATTTTCTCTGTTTCATCTTAGGTCACTATCACACTAAATCCTCAAAAATGTGGTATATGGGATTGATATATTTTGTCCTTTGAGGGTCACCCACATAATAATATTAGTCAGTGAAGCTTCTACAGTCTGTAATGTATAATTTCTTTGATGTAGATGCAGTAACATTTTCACAAATACAATTGGCCAAGTCGTTATCACAGCTCTTGATGCTTTGCAAAATTTTCTGGTAAAATGTTTAGGACTGTAATTGATCCTGGGATATGTGTCCTGACTTTACCATACTTGCTAAAATGGAGAAATACAAATCATAACTTTTCCCTTTTTTTCAGGCGATGGGTAAGGCTCCTGTTTGGACGTGAATTCCCACTGCAGGATCTTCTGGTTGTCTGGGATGCTCTATTTGCTGACAGTATCACCCTGAATTTAGTTGACTACATTTTTGTAGCCATGTTGTTGTATATCAGAGATGCCTGTAAGTATCAGCTATCTTACAATTTTTTTTTAAAGAATGCAAACCTATTCCTTGAAAGAGAGACCTTAAACATGCTAAATTTCATTCTGACTTTCTTAACATATTGAAAATCGTTCCAAATACTAGGAGAGGAGCTATTTATTATCAGACATGGCCTGCCGTATTTATGAAACAAATTGTATCTTGGAGTTAAATGCAGGTTTGTTTTGTGAGTAGTTCTGTGTTTTCACATGGAGTTGCAGATTTTATGTGCTCTAAGTGATACAGGCAAGTATAGAGCTCCACCTTCCGACCAAGCTCACGAATTGAGTAAAGCTTCCCTGTGATACTTGAAATATTTTTATGCTGTTCCCCTGTGAGAAAGGAGAAAATGCACAAGACAATGACTCACAATTTTCGAAGAGATATCTTGAAGGAAATGCAAAGATGAGTATCAATTACTGAATATGTTTATTGTGTGCAAGAGTATCATCTTAAAAAAATTATAATTTATTTTGTTTTGGTTCAGTACACCTGAAATTTGTGCACAGGTGAATTCTTATAATTTAGTGGTGACCAATAATATTAAGTTGGGGAAAAAAAGCAATCAAGAAAATGTTTTTAGCTTATATAATTGTAAATGGGAGGATAAAGATACATAATGATTAATTGAGGCATTTACTGCTGTCCTATCATATTCTGCAAAAAATTCTGTATGCAACTGATGCAACAAAGTATGCATTTCGCAGCAAGATGTATGGGGCTGTCTTTAAGTATATGAATTCTATAGCAAGTTATTCAGAGTTAAGTATATACCATCTGTAAGCTTTAGGTTATAACAAGGTCACACATTTGACACAATTTTGTATTCTAGGACATAGGAAGTTTTCAACATCTGTGGATCCTATTTTAGGGCCCAGTCTTGAAAATATAACGTGGTACTTTACATGTACATGTCGTTCCACTGCCTGCCTTCATGTGTTTTTTAATTACTTTTTAATAAACATGCAGAATTTAGAGCTACCTTTCGTTCCTCCCAAAGAAGTGGACATTTAATTTTGGTCAGAGATTTCAAAATTAATGCTGATGTTTCAGGATGATCTGGTTCCAGGTCATTATGTTTTGCAATCCAAATCTTGGTTATTTATACGCAGTGAACTGAAGTAATCTTAAAATTTTTGGTAGAGATATGTACTGAAGAGGTATGTAAGAAAGTTTCTTAGCATCAGTATTTTATTTTGTGCCGTTGCTTACCTTTACAAAAAAAAAAACCACGTTAGAACTGGGCTTGTAAAAAGCCTCTCTCTTCCTGGGGAGGGAAAGTTGTTCTGGCTTTGTTTTCTTTTGATTTGTGGTGCAGAAATACAAGTATCAGTATGAGTTAACTAAAATGTGAGCTAAAAATATGTTCCAGGCTTTTGTATGAAATCAGTCTCTCTCTTTTCTCTGAACTTCCCAAGCTTAGTAAATAGAGTAGTAAATAGCTTTGCTGTGTAGTACGTTTGCCCGAATGAGAGGCAAAGTCATCTCGTCAGGACAGCTAATACTTCATTTTTTGACTGTTTCTATAATAAGTAACTTCTTGTTCTACAGATGGACCTAGTTAGTTACTCTAAGCATAATAGAATGGGGAAGCAAAGTAAGTCATAAATACTGTAAAGTTGAATATATTTTTCCAACATCAAACTCAAACCATAACAATTTCCACAGTTCTTGATTTCATAAAGCTTTTGTTATAAATCTGTAAAAGAAAAATTTTCCATTTTTCCTTTTTTTTTATTGCTGATAATATTTGAGCTTTGAGCAGTGTTCAAAGTTGTAGTAATTTTAAAAAGATTTTCAAGTAAAATAAGTTTATAAAAGCTTCTCTTTATTTGGTGAAAGGAAATGTAAGCTCAAAACATCCAATGGTGATAATCATCTTTAATTTAAATAAACCATCGGGAAATTTTTAGTTTAGAAACTTTGAAACAATAAGAACAATAATAAAGCTCCTAAGATATTATGTTATAAAAATGTCAAATATAAGCAATTATAATAATACAGTACTCAAAGCATTTGAAAGTTTAGAAATTGTGCTGATTCTTTTATAACAACACATTTGGGGATGGGTGAAAGTTGCTGGTTTGAGAATTGATGAAATTTTTTTTCTGTGCTGTATTATGATGTTCTCAAGGACGTGATTTTAAGAAAGTATTATTTGTGCTGTATTTCTCATTTTTATTTTAGTTCTGAAATCCTCTGTTGCTCAAACAATATATAATTCAAGGAGAAGGGAACATTTAGATTATCAGATTACTGTATATATATTTTAGAGATTACAGATACATAATCATGTACACAGCCGTTCTGTAAACTGCTCTGTTCAGTTTTACATCTGTATCCAAGCAGATCTTTCTTTGTGGAGTGATAAGCCAAGCATAGGGTTGTGTACCAGTGTAGCTGTAAATTCTAATAAATTATTTCTTGTGTTTCTTTGGAAAAATTCTTGGAATACTTTTTTTTTTTAATCTGTCAAATCAGAAGCATGAATATTTGCTTCTGTTTCACCAGTGTGAATATGCATGCAGTTGTTGATGAAATCAGAATGGAGGGAAGGATGTGATGCAAAAATAGATTATTTTATCTACTTCCTTCCCAGAAGGACAAGAACGAACAAACCTGGAAGACCTGTTTATATTTTGCATAGTAAATTCTTGCCATTATTGCAGCAGGAGCTAATTTTGACTGAACAGTATTAGAATAAGTGTATTTTTGTTTCCACTTGAAGATTAGGTTATGGTCATTGTTAGAATTTAGTTTTTCATCTCTAAAAGTGCTATGAATATTTTGAGAGAAATAAAGGAGCCATAGCTTCTTCTTAGGGGAACCAATTAGTTATTTTTGTTATAGTGCAAGATGTTCATTTGTCTATGTTTAACTCAATTTAGGGCCTGCTAAGGAGAACGTGGCCACATGTAAAGCAGCAGGGGGGAGTAGTCCCACCTTTCCAGGGTTACAAAGTAATCTGGATACAGGATCAGTGACATTAAATACTAAGCTTTTAAGAAATTACATGCATCAGAAAATTTGGACTTTGTTGAGGACAGTGCAGTGGATGTTCAGGTTTTCCACCACATTACTGCTGCTTGTATCCAGGGGTGGTTTTTGGGCCAACAGAGAAAGGTCAGTCTCTTCTAAAGCAGAAGGGAGAAGGCAGTTTTGATGTTCCTTTGGGCCCTGAATTACAATATTAATAAAAGGACAGTAAGATTGCCTTCTCTATGGAGAGGAGTTTCTCTCCTCCTTTCCTGAGAAATGCCAGTAGCATTCTTCTTTGGGGAAGTGAGAACTTGTGGTTCGCAATAGAAGTTGGATCCAGATGTGACTCTCACTAAGTCAATGAGAGAAGGAAAATCACAGCTGAAGACCCACCAAGCTTTTTACAAGGCAGCTGGACACACCAGCTACTGCTGAGACTGGATAAATTTGTATTTCACAGAATCTCCTTCTAGAAACTTCATCCAACAGATGATTTTTAGAAATCCTTTTAACACCAATAAGTATCTTCAGCTTTGTTTTACTGCTATTTCTCTATAATTTTTAAGAAAATTGCCACTCTGTTGCATAACATTATACATTTTGTCCTGAAGACACAAGAATCATAGAATGGTTTGATTTGGAAGAGGCCTTCAAGGATCATCTAGACCAATCCCCTGACATGGGCAGACACATATTCCACTAGACCAGGTTGCTCAAAGCCCTATCCAACCTGACCTGGCACACTTCCAGGGGCATCCACAAAATCTGTGGGCAACCTGTTCCAGTGCCTCACCACCCTCACAGTAAAGAATTTCTTCCTTATGTCCAATCTAAATCTACCCTCTTTCAGTTTAAATATATGGGGGAAACTCTGAAGATTAAAAAAAAAACCTATATAAAAGTTAGCAGGTCTTTCATTTATAGTGCTGGAATTTTTTTAACTTTCTGGATGATAAGGAGTTTTTTTGTCAGGGGTCAAGTCTGCACAATTAAAATAAATTAGTTTTTTTAATACTTAGTTTTCTCTTTATCTGTGAGACAGCAAAGAACTCTTCCAGGAAAAATAAAGGATATTTTTAAGGCATTTTACATTGCAGAATAGAACACATACTTATTTGTTCAAAAGAGAAACACATCGGTGTTACTGTCTGTCATTTATAAAACTATTTAGCATTTAATATCAATATTCACTGTTTTTATTTGCTTTGGTAAAAAGGCATCATGATCACAACTGCAGTTCAGTATCTTAAATTTGATTTACGTATGAGAGTTTGATTGGGTATGTTCTGTGTGGTATTACACTCTGAAAGAAGTGTAAGGTATTGCTCGTATTACACTCTGAAAGAACTCTGACGGAGGCCATTGTATTGTGTTCATTATGCCAGCATTGTGACTTCAAGAAGAAAAAGCAGGTACCTGAATATGAGCAAGAAAAACAAAGGGTAGGAAAAAGAACAGGCAGAACAGATAAAGAATGAGTAGGATAAGTGAGTGCTTTACAAATGAAAGCAGATGTATGAAATTACAAGCTGTCGGATCAGCAACAGAAATGAAGATGATAAAGTGGTTCCTTACACAGATTATAATTATTCATTTTGCCCAGTCCTGCATCTTTTCCCCATAATCCTCTTGTTGAGGGAGGTAAGGTGCAGGAGGATATGAGGCTTATTAGCATGAAAGAAAAAAAGTAAACCATTTAAATTTCTCTGTCTGCAAAACTGCCCTTTATTTTGCCTTTTAGTGATTCAAAATAATTTTGTATTTGCAATATGCCTGATTAATTAAAGGTATTTCTTACTACAGCTAAAGTTCTCAGAAGAGTAAAGTTTGTTAGAAATTTATTTACAATTACTATTGTTGGAGGCTGTCTTTACTTTGCAGAGTGGAGGCATCATTAACAGGCATTGCTTTGACAGCTGTGGCAGATGGATTGCCTGGATTTAGATGGTGCAAAAGAAATGAAGTAGTTTACGTAGACCTGCTTGAAAAGATGTCTTTAATAATTGCACTCATAATTAGATTGATTTGGGAAGGAAAAAAAAATCTGAAGATGACAACAACAAGCAAAAAGCCACAGAGTATGCTTACATAGATTTAGGTAAAATAAAGCAGATTAGAACAAAATTATAAACTTCAGCAAAGCATGCTGAAAATTTTCTGAATAAGTGAAAAAATCTAAGCAAGTTAATGGTGTACTATATTTTTTTAGTATTTATGAAATTAAAATCCAGTCTTTTCCCTTTTTCCTGAACATTTTGTGACATTTCTGATTTAGAAGAAAACAAGTTGTTGAATAATTTTACGTATGCATAGGTATCTGAGTGTGTGTGTGTATGTAAATATGTATATAAGAACAACATAAAATATATTTCAGCAAAAAATCGTCAGACTTATGATAAAGTCATAAACGCAAATTATCATATTTAAATTTAGATGTCTATGGAGAAGAGTGTGAAAAGTCCATGTCCATTTTGGGGTATAGGAGTAGTTCTTCAAGCTCTGCTGACGGTATTGTCCTGAGCTCCACTGAGTGGGGCAGGATTCAGGTGCACAGCTACAGAGGTCTGAATTGAGGCATCTGAATCTGGAGCTAACGTAATGTCTGTGACATAAAGTCATAGTTTTAGAACCGTTCTTAATTAGACTGGACCAAGCGTATTCATGAAGCTTGATTATGTGTATCTAAAATACCTTTTACTCTGCTTGAGTTCTGAGAGACCATGTGGGAAAAGACAGCAAAATCTGAACTGTAACGAATTCACTGGAAAAAGTACTGTTTTGGAATAGCAAAATAAGACAGTAATATTCTCTTTCTCTCTCTCTCTTTTTTTAATTTTCATTTTAATGCTAGTGATTTCAAGTAATTATCAGACCTGTTTGGGACTTCTGATGCATTATCCACCTATTGGAGATGTTCACTCCCTTATCCTAAGAGCACTTTTTCTCCGAGATCCAAAGGTGAGATGCTCGCTCTGTTAATTCAGGAATAAATCACTGTAATAAAATTTTCTAAATGCTATGAAGTTAATAACAACCTACATTCTGGAAACTAAATGGTAGTTTCAAGTGTCTTCTTATCTGACAAAAGAGCTGAAGGAAAGAGTTGGAAACAAAGTAGAAACAAGTTCTTTTACTCTTTAAAGGATACTTTAAAGGACAGTTCGCTAAAGTTATCCTGGAGCTCTGGTAACTGCAGTTGTGCTCCTTAGAATAACTTTGCTTGGTATTCTGCACAAACTTTTAGGATAAAGTATGCTTTTCAGGGAAGCAGTGATGTTACTATATAAAACCTAGTAAGCTGTGTAGAAAGCATCATGCAATTTCATCTGAAAGACCTTTTTCATGGGATTTCTGGGATTAATCACTGTTAATCCTTAAAGCACCACCCCTGCCCTATATATAATGGTTATGTGATGGTTTTAGATTAAAAACAAGAGTTTGATGTTACAGCCTGTAAAGATTCACATGAATAAAATGTATAAATTCATGAATTTTATGTCACATATTACTAGCACACAGTTTCTGATATACTCACCTATTAAAAAAAAAGAAAACCTCTTGCTGTTTTAGAATGTCATGTGTATATATGTGGGTATAATATACAGGAGATGCCCACTGTATAGTGGATTAAGTGCTTGAGATGAAGCTGTACACAGTAATCTTTGCTTACTCAGATCTCTGGCAGAGAGCAGAATTTGTGAACTGTCTTTCTACATGTCCCATTAGTAGGTTGCCAATGTAAAGTCTGATTTCCCTCATCTTCTTGGTGCACAACATCTTTGAAAGCAAAAAAATTCATCACTTCTGCACTCTGACTACCTTCTGCTAAATTTCATTCTGTAGCAGTGTTTACACTTTTATGGATTAAGAAAAAAATTGTCTCTTTGTTTTTCTGTATCAGTTTTTTGCAGAAATCTGCATCCTTATAACTGCTTTCTTCATTCCTCTCAGGCATGAAGATTACTTTCATGATGAGAAGTAAAGTGTATCATCAGTAAAGCGCATAAGAAAGTTTCTAACGTTAGATCTCAGGAATCTTTCTTAAGATTTTGGCAGCAGTCTGTGAAATCGTTTATGTACTTTCTTAGCAAAAGAAGATAGAAATATTTTTTAGAAGAAAGATACAAAGGGAGGAAAATTTTGCTCAGTTATCCATCTGAATTCAATATGTAATCTGTCATTTATTGAAGAGATATGTTGAACAATAAAGTGATTACTGATTATTCAGCTGTCCTCTTGAAACATGCTAGGCAGCATACAAGATATCCCATCAGCTGAAGGGGGGCAAAAATTAACCACCAACTTCCCACAAAGAGGCTTAATCACTATTCCACTCCTTATGCTCTTGTCCCCAACAGAATTAAGTTGTCAGGAGCATAAGGCCTTGGTGTCCTATTAATTAACATTCTCAGGTGGGCCTTGAATACCTTTCAGAAAAATACTGGTTGTAATTCTACCATGTCTTTCATTTAGTTCTCCCTTTGCTCTGGTGAATTAGTACTTGAAACTCTGATGCAAAGAGTGGTAGTTGCTTTGTCAATTTAAATATGATAAAATGCAATTGTTTCTCATTTCTGAGCTGTACTTTTCTGCTTGGGAAATACTCTGAAGGTTGAGAAGCTCTGATTTCCAGAGAATGAAGAGCTTAAGGGACTTGCAGCCACCTCTCATTTTACACTGGGTCTTTGTGTTGAGGCTTCGTAAACAGATCAAGACTTCTTGCAGTAAGGAATACCTGTTCTAAAGGATCCTTCTAAAACTAACAAATAGCTCCAGGTCTGAGAAAGAAATGTATTTTCAAGGCTATGACTTGAGTCCTGTTTGAACCTGTTTCGTACCTTTTCCTAGGTATGACTTCTAAGTTTCACTTATGTGTCTGTAAGCATATGTTTGTTCAGTCCCTTTTTTCCATATATCTGAAATAGAAGTCTTGGTGTTTTGTAAGACCTATGCTCAAACATTTCCAAGTCTGTCAACATTTTTCATTAAATAGAATGAAAGGGAAGACTCAACAAGGCATCATGGGTGCTGTAGGAGTCTAAAGTCAGTGCACAGATTATATACCAGAATAAGTGGGAAAATTATGTTGTTGTTGTTTTTTTCTTTTTGCTAGATGCATAGAAATAATTCAGTTTGCCCTTAGTCCCTGTGCAGATAAAAGGAGATGGGAAGAAATGACAAAGAGAGTTTAGTCTGTGGTGTAACTTGTAAGTGGTGATTAACAAATTCAGTGCTTAATTATTTTTCTTCCTTCTTTGATGTTTTCCTGTGCATTTCTCCATCACAAGCTTCTGGTTTCTAATAGGAAATTACATCTGGTGCAGTGCAATTTTGTCTCTCCTTATCCAGGGCTGAGTTGCTCTGCATGGCATTTCTTCCAAGATTTCACTTGGGTTTTACTATGTGAAATCAGGGAACTCTTCTCTGGGAGACTATGGCATGCTCCAGTGGCTTATTTCATTATTTGTTGAACATACCAAGAAAGTTTAGGGTTGTTCCAAATATCTGAGAGACGCTTGCTCTCTGCTCCTTGGAGCTTTAAATCTCAGCTGGACAAGAAATGCAGTTTAGAAGTCACGTCCAGGAACAAACAGGTATCTACCTCTTGCAGGTTTTCTAATACGTATTGTCTTTCATATTATTTTTGCAGCTAGGAAAATACCAAGTCATCTTACAGAGGGGAGGTTGTCGGGTATTTGGACTAAGAAAGGTTGGGGGTAGGTGCATAAAACTGAAAGGTTCTTAAGGAACAATCTTGTCATAAATGGTGGAGTTGTTAAGATGGACCTGATACAGCTTTTCCATCTGTAACTTCCAGTTCTGGAGATAACCTGGGTTTGTACATCTAAAAACATCTATTATTTTTTCTGTTTCCTTGTCTTGTAGTCTATCAGGAGAGCTAAACTTTGGCTTGATGAACCTGTCACGTTTTGTTTGCTTCTTTTCACTGCAGTCATCACCAGGGAACTACCTAAATGTCAGAAGAAAGCTGTACTTAAAAGATGGGTGGCATATTTTTCTTAAAGATGGACAAATAAAATTTCCTGACCTTTTGTGGAATCAAACCTTACCAGAAGCCTTAGCATTATCCAGTATTAACACTAATATGAAAAGTAATTAGTACTTGCCATTAACCTAATGCTTGCAGCAGCTCTCCTGTTCACTTTGAGAACCCCAGTTGTCAGCTGAGATGAGAGAACATTTTAGATACCACATCTCTGATATTTTTCAGTGCCACAGAAGAGAAATACACATCTCTGTAATAGCTGAAAACAAGTTAATGCACCTGTGTCTGAGAGGGGGCCTGAGAGATACTAATTTTACAGGCAGGAGTATGGATCAATGCAGAATAATTGAATTTCAGCCTTTTCTGCATTTGGCTAGCTCCACTTCTTAGGAAAATGTGGAATGAAAAGCTCAAATCAGTGTTGTTGTCTTTGCATAGGGTGATAAAGTTAACCTGCTTAGCAGAGTATTTGTTTCACATTTCCAATCTTTGAACAGATAATTGCCTCAATTATTTATATTAAAGTAACTTCTATGCACTTACAGTCCTTCTGAATGTAACAGTAGAGCTTCTTATGGAAGAATGGGCTATTAAAATTGTGTATATGTAAAAGGAAAAAATAAGGGAAGGTTCTTTTATGTATATCCAAAAACATTTACTGAAGGTGTGTGTCTGCATATTTAATACACCATGAGTGGCTCATTTTCTTCAGTTTTTTTCCTTATCAAAACCATTGAGCACTGTTAATTTTCAAAGCAAAGGCAGCAAAATTAAGAAGTAGAGATATGGAGATAGGGCATTGAAAAAATATAAAGTGATTAAAAAACATAGTTCTAACTAGAGTTGTTCAAATAAAAAAAAAAAAATTAAAAAACCCAATTAGAAACAAAAGTCATAGAAAATGTGAACATATTGTGTTCCTTAAATAACCAGATGTTCTTTCCTTCCTGAAGGCAGCCAGGGCTAGGAATAAAAGGTTTAAAACTATTGTTTTAAGTTAACTGTGAATTTTGAAAATCTGTTTTCACCCTTTAGCAAATAGAATTCTAATACAGCAACATAAGCAAAGTAATTTTCATCTTTGGGTGTTCCTATTTGTATGTTGTTCTATGTTGAAGTGTTAACCTTATCACAATGACTTATTAGAAAGCTAAAGCACCACATAGAATATTACAGTTTTGCATTGCATACTAAGAACCTGACAACTATCCTTTGTCTGAAAGCTTACTGTATTTTTTCTTCATTTTTCTGTCAAATAAGTTTGCTTTCAGATATTTTAACATGGTGAGTTGCCCCATTCATTGAGCAAGCTAGTTAGGAGCTTAATTCAGTGGAGACATCTTTTATCATAAGCTATCAGCTAAAAAAAAAAGAAAAAAAGAATGTGCTTGGTTGATGGAAATTAATTTGTTACTTATGCTAATAATATTCTAGTTACTGCTGCTTATATTTACTCAACATTGTATTTTAGCTATCTGCTGACATTGAAAGTGGCTATATAAATATTAAATTCTAACTAAATCCATGGAGAAGCATACATGACATTTCAAAGAAGTTGTATTAGGTCATCATGACTGAAATTACAGGTACTGCCAGAAAACTTAAGCAATAAAATATGATCATGATCACTCATATAGCAAATAGTTGGAAAAATCTGCATTCTAGCTTTTAACACTATTCACTATCTGAGCAATGAGTGACAAGGGGAAAACACATTGCTGAAATTTTGAACCAAACTCTTTGTACATTTATTTTCAGCTGAATTTTCTTCTTAAGTAGCTGCCACCGTCTCAGAGTTTTCTCCAAGCTGGTTTCATGTGCCTGAAAGGCTGAGTTTCACTTTCTTCTTCTTCAGATAAATTCTTTTCTATACACTCATTAACTGAGGTGCTGCTGCAGAGCTGCAACTGTCCTTTGAACACTGCCGTTATGTCAGTATTGTTGTTTTGCCGTTTGTGGCAGGAGAAAAGCAGGTTTGGGGTTGTTTTGTTTGTTTGTTAGCATTGTGTGTGCAATCTGGCTTTAATTACCTCTCTTTAATGACCAGATTGCAGCCAATCAGAAGTTGGGATCTGGCGCTGCTCCGGCATTAGCAGCTCATTAATTTGTACCTCCATGCAGAGGTACTGCTGGGGTGCGGGTCCACTTCGTTACAGGGGTACCAGCAAGGGGGAGGGGGACTCTGAACAAACACTTTTAGTTTTGATCATGAAGAATCTGACTGATATTTCAGGAGCAATAATACACTGGGGGGGTTAGGTGCATGAAAAGTAAGTTATCAGGAAGCTGGGATAATGGATATCCTAGTGCAGTATGAGCTGCCTGTACTTTAAGTAAGGAGAATTGCCTGACTGAGTAAGGTCACCTGTACTTTAAAGGAGAGTTACCTTTACATGAGATATGATTGATAAAGGAAATGAGGTTTTCCAGAAAAGCTGATTACACATCTCTTCATCTGGGAGAAAAGGACTTAGGAGAAACAAAAAAGAAATGCGTATACTTTCAGTGATTCACAGAGAACTTCCATTTGCCTTATTCTGAAAGTTTAAGATCTTGCATGTTCAATGCAAGGTAGATAGATTTTTATGGACAAAAATGTGGCACCATTCTCAACTCGACCTCTGCTTTTACAACCACATTCAATTCCTTGTAGTGAACTCAAGCATTTTGATGTTCTAACATTCCCATTTGCAAATAAAGTAAAGTTAGATGTAATCTAAACACCTCACTTAAAATAAATCAACATTTTTGCTCTAACTGCATGCAAAGCTTTCTAATGTGGACCATGATACTAACTTATTCTTTGTTTATGTTCATGTTCTTAAAATTAGAAACTTACGTTTTCCAATGAAATAGTCTATGCTTTGTTTTAAGAATTATTGATTTAAAAATTCAGTTATTGTGTTTCATTAATAGAATAAGGTATGACAGGCGGCTAAGAGTTTAATGATAAATTACTTGGAATAACCATGTTGCCATAGTACCACATAAAAATAGTAAGTGTACCATGAATTAAAAATCTGCTTCATTTTTGTACATTTGTTTCAACACCTTCTTTCCCAGTGCACCTATACATTTTAAAATGCAAAAAGGCTACATGGTCAATACTTGTGATACAACAGCTTTCTTATCTCTCTCAAAGTTCATTGCAATCTCTTCACTGGTAGATTAACCACATAATCAACCCACCATAAAATAGTCATCTTCAATATATCCTGGATGTCACAAGCAATATTTTCAGGAGAAAAACTTGGAAAGTGGTTGATTAGTCATCTATTCAAGACTTTACAAATGAGAAACCTTTCAAAGTCCTTCTCATTCTGCAGCACCATATGCAACACAGTAGTCATCACTCAAGGGAGAAAGCTGATCTCTTGGATTGCCAGTGGCAATGCAGTTCCCAAGTGTTGCTCTCTCCTTAGTGTTGCACATACAGGCCAGCAATGTGGGTAACACCTCACAAATACTGTATCCAAACAAGTTAAACAACCATTACATTTAAATTAATAGGAATATGGTACGAAATAATATGGAATAAAGCAAAGCTTCCAGAACAGTGACACCTTGCATAGTTAAAGCCATGCCACAGGTAAGATGGTGCAGAAGCAAAGGATGTGTCCCAGTTCTGTGTGGGGCTGAGCAAAATGGGGCTGCAGTCCCCTGCTGGCAGCGAGAGCAGAGCCCAGCCAAGTAACCTCGTTGTTCTCATTGCCCATCTTGTGTGGCCCAGCAGGAAGGAGAGCCACTGGCCACCTTAAGGGCAGGAAGGAGTGGGGGTGTGCCTGCTGATTTCTGGGAGGATGGGGAGGTGCAGAGTCTTTCAGAGGAAATGGCTAAAGGTGAGTTAGGAACTAGTGTTTCTACTTCTGGCTAACATTTGCAAGTCTCCAAGACAATGGGCAAGAAAGTTCTCTTTGGAAGATGGAATTTTTAAACTGTTCCTTCTATTTGAGCAAGTTGACATCCTCAGTAGCAAAGTAAAAGCAATTCTGATTGTACTTGCTGCTAAAGCAAGAAGATTAAGCATTTTAAGCTCTTAATTACTTTAGCTACCAATAAAACTTATTGCTTGTGAATTTCTTGGGGCTGTTTCTTTCAATTGATAGGTTTACTTCTGTTTAAAAAGTCATCTAAAGCTACTGACCCTCTCCTAAAAAAAGTAATAATGTTATTTATAAAATTACACTAGTAAAATGTATTTAACAGTGTTAGAGTGAGGTGATTATGGTTCTTATGTGCAACCTGACAATTCAGTTAATCATTTCTAGTTTGCAAGGTAGTTTATCAAAAGGAAGCACTTAAAACACTTAAAGCACTTTGATTCTACCTAATCAAAAGTTCTCCATATCATAATTTATTTACTAAAATCTGCAAAGCACAAACTGTGAGTTCTATAAAAATGGATTCTAAACTTTTCAATAGTATATGAAAGATTAGCTACTATATCATATCCAATCTATTATGGTGGAATTTGAGTTCAGGCTCTTCTGATATAAATGTATATATACTGCTTGTGTGCCTACATATTTTATAGTAAATACTAGTGTATCAGTTGTAATGAAGGCTATTGAGTAAATTTGTATTGGGAAGTGCTTCTCTGAAAGAGCAAAATACTGTCAAGATAGAACTGGGAATGGTATGTTTTATCCTTTGCTGTCCATTTTTATGGAAAATTAGGTTTGGAGATGTTGTTTCTTTGTCCTTTGTCTTTTTAAGGAGCAGTAGTGATCAAAATGGCTCTGCAGGATAATTCCTCACTATTGGAATCCTAAATGAAAGGAGTTCCTTGTCCCGCAGCACCAGGACCTTAGCTTCTCTCTGTGATTCACAGGAAAAGACTTGGATGTCGTATTCCTTTTGGTGTGGTGTGTGCATGGGGCTCTGTGAAGGAGCTTTTTTCACTCCCCTGGGGACCTTTTTCAAGTGGTTTTCCGTAGCACACTACACACAGAACATGAATTATTCTCTTTCTTCGCCACGTAGCAGAAATAACCAAATAGCACCTTAAAATGTTCTTGTTTTTCCCTGATATGTGAGATTTGTGTGCAAGCATGTATCTGGAAAAGATATAATGCTGTAAGGGTGCTTACAAGGGTTGTGTAAGTATAAGCTTCGGATAACTGCATTACTCACAAAGCCATCAGTGAGTTATGCAGGTTGTCCAAAACGAGTGCCAATAAAACCATAATGTGGTAGCTTTTCTGTACATAAAGATGTCATATTTTAAATCTCATAATTTGGAGCATTCCAGGGTTTAAAGCGAGGCTTGCTGTGTGTTCCCTTCAAAAGCCTGGAGCTTTCCTCCACAATGTTGTAAAACTCCTGTTCCTAACTGCACAAGGCTGCAAGATGCCAGAGCATAAATCTGTCACAGGGTAGAGCTGAACACTGTCAGATTTATACCTTACTATTTAGTTAATTTACTTCTTAAAACCAAGGGTTCAGCTGAAAAATAGGCAACTAAATTAAGAGGCAGATTTAAAAGGTACTTAAGTGATTCTGTTGATGCAAGATGGGGATTTTACACAGGTTATGAACTTGAACGTTGGCAGGTCGGAGTCTTTTTGTCTGGAATATCAATAAAAGCTGATTTGGTAGGATTTGATCTACCTGTTAAAATGCAGTATGCTGTAATGCTATAAATGAAAATAAAAAAAGGCTTCCCAAGCAGTTAGGACAAGAAGCCAAAATACACAACTAGAAATTTCTTTCAGTCAAGTCACTGAAGCATTTTTAAATCTCACTTGTCATTTTTTTTCAGTTCTTCATCTCTTGTCATAGAATGCCCATGCGAGAGAAAGCATGTGTGTATGAAGTTAAAAACAGACCATAACGCACAGTATTTAAAATATCTTCCTGGTGTCTGAAATTTCTAGTTGCCAGGGGAATGGAGGGTTGTCACGTAACAAAACTGGAGATAATTTATTATAAGCCTAATCAGAGTTCAGGGGTGTCTTCCATTCTTGACCCCATTAACTGAATTTTCTTTCCTTTTCAGTTTTTTCTGAGTAATTTTCTTGCTTAGGAAAAAAAAAACAAACTCTTACTTTTCTTTAGAAACAATTAAATATGACAATTCTTCATGCTGTTATTGCATTGTAAATAACAAGGTCCATGACTGAGACCCTAAGCATCTTCTGAAAAATGTAAACAGGAAGCATTATTCCCAGTTTAAGGATTATGGCATTCCTTTGCCAACACCAATATTAGTGCATGGATCTCCTGACTCCTGTGATTAAAGGAAGTTCTTTATTAGTTCTGTGCAGTGTACACTTCATGTGCTGCTTTCATACACAGAATTGATATGCTATCAATCTATGTTTTAGATGGTATTTTGCTCTTGGCCTTGAACCACTTTTGAACTGGCAATAGTACCTTATGTCATCTAATGTCTTGCTGGGTTTTTTTCATTCTAATAACTCAGTGGTTCATAGGCGTATAAAATATCTTTTGTGCTCCAGCAGGTTGCTTGTTCTACAGAAGGTATAACAAGGGAAGAGGAGAATTAGCAGGTGAAAAGAAAGGGTTTTTGTTTAAGGAATGGTGTTTGCTTTGGGTGCTTTGGAGTTTGGGGTGGGTTGGTTGTTTAGTATACAAAATACTGTGATATGTTTCTGTAATGTTAAGCCTTTGATTATACTGTGTAAGTCAGTTCATGTGGGGTGGAGACAGCTGCTTAAATATCTGACAAAAGAATAAAAAGAGGAAAGATGAAGTTCTCTCTGCAAGTTATTAGGGAATAATTATTAAATACTTCATATTAATTATTAGTGCCCAGTAGAAAAGCTGCTTCTGAACTGAACAAACTTATGCACATCTCAGCTGCTATATATCAGCTTTATTCCCAGTCCAAATTTTTTCTATGTTCATGTCATCTTTATTGAAGAAAGAAGCAAAGTTGATCTAGCAGGAAAAGGTAAACCTTTCCTGATTTCTCAGTCCTATTTGAATTTAGAGTCACGTGACTGTCCAACTTTCATTAGAAACAAATGAAAGGGAAAAAATAGAATTTTAATACAAAAATGTCTTAGGCAGTACAAGAACTATGAAGAAATCAAATATTACCATGTCAGCTGAAGAGGGGAAAAAGGAGAAAATTGGCTTCCTAAAAATAATTGTTCAAATAAGTTGGACAATGTTGCATCATGATCCTTCTTTTCTTTTTACGTATGTTTGCTTCAGTCTGGTTTTTGGTTTAGGCTTAAAATATTAGTAGTTTAGGGGGGAAAAAGATAAATGTTTGGCAGCATTTGGTTAATATATTGGAAAAAATTAGTTTTAAAAAATTCCATTGGGCACTAGTGAGATGATTATTTTGGAAAGCCTACTGTGCCTGGATTTAGAATTCACTGCTGCTGTTTTGTTTGGTTTTTCTCTGTTGCATTGAGGTTATCTAGTTTTGGATACAATCTATTAAATGGAATATTTTTTTAGTAGCTGAGGTTTTCCCACCTGCCTACCCCAAAACACCTGCAACATATGTTTGTGTAACCCTGCAATGCTTTGTGGTTTGGGCCGTGAGAAATTCCCCCAGAGCTTTTTGCTTATAAACAGCTGAGCGATTCATTTCTCTAATGACAAGTGCTTTTCCCTTGGCATTGAGGCAATAGCATGTTTGCTAAAATAAGTCTCATTTTCTGTTACATATATTGAAAATGTTTTTTCATTCTTGTCTTTTATTCTGAACCTTCAGATTTTGTGCAAAATTGTATTTGATTTTTCCCCTTGTTAATAAAACTAAAAAGGGAGAAAATAATATACCTCAACAAAGAAGAGTGTTCTGGAGATTCCTCCACTTCCACCTGCATGTAAACTTTCAAACATGCTGTGTATTTAGAAGGTGAATCAGGTTCATTGTAGAACAGCCTGTGACTGTCACGCACAAACGTGCTTTGCTATATCCTGTCTATTCCGGGGGTAATGTGATGCAATGTGTCTCCAGAGGCTAGGGAGGAAAAGGGGTTTATCTGGGAATTTGAGCATAATGGAGCATGATCCTTAGCTGATGGGAGTTGCTTTTCAGCAGTTTGTGCAGGTAGGGAATCTGCTGCATTCAGTGTGATTCTGACCACAGCATCAATCCCCCACCTCGCAAAAGTGCAGCTGTGGGTGTAACTTACCTTGGCCCCATATCCCTGGAAGAGGATAAAGGCAAATAGAAAGTTCCCAAGAACCTCCTGGCAGCCATGGGAATTGGAGTGAGTCAGTCTGGTGGTGGCTGAGAATAGACAGGAGGACAGGGAGAGGACTTCATCAGGCAAATGAGCCAGGGATGGGGCAGGCAGGCGGGAGGATCTTTTAGGCAAGGAAAGGCTCAGAGGCAGGAATGCCTCAGAGATACCTGAAACATTTTCAGGCTTTTTTTCCCTTTGGGCTGTGGCTAATACATTTTGAAGAGACAAAGTCCAATATCACATCAATTTCTGTGTATTTCTATATCTGAATTTCATACACTGTCCTTTTAAAAGCATAAACTGGGCATTTTCTACCCTTTGAAACTATGTTCGCTCTAGATAGACATTAAGATTAGAAGAATTATAAATCCAGCAGACCTCTCCCACAAAATGGGTGTGGGAAAGGGGGGTCTAGTGTTGACATAGACAGCTTTTCTCTCTGATTTCTGCTCTGTTTCTTTACAAGGGGAAAATCATATTCGTGTTAATCTCTATAATGCCCTCACACAATTTCTTGGAGGGATTCAGCAAACTGTAAATTTGAAGGATTGATTTCACTGTCATTTTAACATTATACTTTTACGAGAAAAAAATTTACCTAAGTTCGTAGCAAAATAATGTACATAAATTGAAAAAGAAAAGGAATAACTTTATTTATTTAAGTAAAATAAAGTAAGTATGAAAAATACAAGTTGGATCATTCTAAATGGCACTGTGTAGGAAAAACCTGGTTGCTGTGAATATTTTAAGCAACAGAGGTATGTTTTTTGTAAATAAATTGCTTAGCCTTTAGTTCTAATACATGGATTGTAATTTAGGGGACAGCTCAAATTGAATGCTTAGAGAGGGGAATTAGTTTAAAATTCTTAAGGAAGAAACATTGTAATTATGTAGGTTTTCTGTTCTGCTTTTTACATTTAACTTACTGAAATGGTTGAAAAGAATACAAAATTTAAAGGACAACCACAGTAACATAAAGATCATAATCTTCAAAATAATGTATTTTTACTGTCTGAATTTCAGTTCTCAGAAGTATTTACATTTTCTGCTACTTCACAGATACTTGTCTGCTAACATATATGCGAGGTTAGGTTTTTTTAAATATTGAAATTTTTTGAGGGGATCTCTCAGTGATGCTACAAAAGAAGTTGCAGTAGTAACCCTTGGCATTTATTATATTGCATTTCTAATGTTTTTTCAGAGAGCTCTTTTTTCACTGCATGTAATAGTACTTTAAACTGCTTCTTCCTTTGATACCTTTAAACCTCATAGGAATTTAAATAGGCCCCTGTGAAAGTAATGCTTGAGCCTCATTCATATGTTCGAGTTAGATGTTATTCCTATTAATGGCTTTAAGTGCTTAGATAGCAGATCAGCCTTTCGTGTCTTCAATTGCTTGTCATTTCTGCATAAATATGTTTCAAGATACTGTTCCACATGATCTTTTCCTCTTGTTTTGGTTTTGAGTTTTTATTTAATTCAGAAGCAATGTGTAATAATCTTTTTTATTTATTGGGTGTTGGAAAAGAAACTTCAATGTTTTTGCTAACTTTCAATATATACTGAGTTATTGGAAGCAAATTGCAAAGCTGGCTAGCAAATACATGGTAACGTGTATTTTGCGAAAAGTTGTCTTTTGGGTTAGAAGTGCCCATTATTTTAGCCATCTCTTACCCTTCAACCTTACCCTTCAAGACGTGTAAAGAAAGAAGTTCTTAATTCATAGGAGAAAAGTTACACTGTTTGATTACTCGTGTAGAAGTCGCAGCACCATCAGTTATCCTCATCACGTCAGTTTGGATTTGATTATCATAGAAATGTATTGAATTACCAAACTAGAGCAATAGTAACTAAAGCTGATTCATTGTTATTGCTGTCAGTTGATGAGGACTGACTTTCAAGCTCTATGAATAGGTAGAGTTATTGAAACATTGTTTTTATAACAGGAGATGAAAAATGTAGAACGACCATTACAGTATGGGTGGTAGGATAGATGAGAATTTTTTTAATGCTTGTCTAATAGCTTTTAGTCGCTTCATTTTTTAATGAACATTACAAACAGCATATACATTTAAAATGTTTATTGTGTTTCCAAAGAAAGAAAATGAGACATTTCATACAAGATTAAGTCTAACTGCAGGAAACAATCTGGAAATTCCCACCCTTAAATATGCTTCCAGAAATCATCCTGGCCTTTGGTATCTACCAATTCTATAAATTTTCTTTTCTCCTTTTGTGCTCATGCAGTGTTTTGGTCTTTAAAATTCAAGTCCTGTATCCTCCTCCAAAAACAAGGTTTTCAAGAAAGGAGGGCTATCTGCATGCGGAAAATGAGATGGTACGACTGTGGATACTCCAGTCTGTAATGAAATCTGGAGAGTAAATACACAACATGTGAAACTGAAACAGCTGAAGACTGACTGTGTCAAAAATATAATGTACTCTCACCTGTGAACAACTGTTTTGCAAAGGTCAATGTATAGTTCACTAAAACTGTACTGACTACTAGCAGGACTTAAGAAGGCAGATCAGAATATAAGGCAACAGCCAATAAATGATTAAACCTTAATACTTAGAAAGTATTTACATCTTTTATACAATATATCTGATCATTATGCAGAAATTTACAATTTTGTTTTCTCTTACACTAGAAATTATTTAAGCCATTTCTCATTTATATGTATTTTTTTTTAAAAAAAAAAAGCTCCTGTGCACCGCTCTGTTATTTTGTCTCCATCTGCATGAAAATTTTTTTACTTAAAAATATTTACTTGCCCCTCCAAATAGTGTCCGTCAGGATGCATGCATTCAATCAAGATACTTTATGCATATACTAGAGTCTATGCTTAATGTTCAATGTATTCTTAGATCCCAAAAGGATCATTTCAGAACTACTGAAGGCAGCATGATTCTGTGAAAGAGTTTCATTGTGTCAGAAGTGGAGAATAGCAAGTGGATTCTGGTTTCAATATTAATTATATACTCTTTATTATAGGACAACAGTTCTTTATTCATGGCCTCAGTTTTGAATAGGGTGAAATTTGGAGAGCAAAAATAGGCTCCGTATGCCATCTAGTGGGAGTGCTCAGGTTGTCTCACTAAAATTAATTCTTCACTTAACAGAGACAGTGCTAGTGATGTATTAAGTTCAAAATGTTTGCTGTCGTTTCTCCAGACTATTACCATTTTCTTTAAAAGCATAGCACTTTAGCTTGGGGGTGGAAAAATTCTATGCCTGACCTGCAGGAAGAAATCGGATTGGTATCTGTTCTTGTCCAAGAATTATTGATTTAATTAGGAATATTACCACTACAGCAAACAGCCTCATCACTGCGTGGAAGAGTACTGATTTCTGTGAGCATGGAATGGACTTACAGGTAGAATTTGGTATTATGTTAAGTATTTTAAGTCTTCACTTTAACGTAAACGACATTACTGCCTTGAGAAACCAAGATCCCAGGAAAATAAATTGTTCTGTAAGTTTCTAATCCTCATTATTGAACGTATTTCATGTCTCTGCTTAAAATCTCCCAGAAAATTACAATGAGGTATTTTTTTATTTTTTAGCGAAATCCAAGACCAGTGACTCACCAGTTCCAACAAAATTTAGATTATTACAAAGCACGTGGAGCGGACTTGATGAACAAAACCCGGTAAGCTATTTCTAAATATGTGTTCACCAAACTAAGACCTTATATAAACAAAATGTTTCAGAAGTCACGTTTATTCTAAACATGAATTACATAAGCAGTATTAGAAGTATATGTGTTTATTTCATGACATTTATTTCAAATCTGTCCCTTGACTATTACTGCATGAAAAAATTGAAGTTTTTACACTTAGTGTTGCAGTCACTTGCAGCATCTTTTTAAGGAAGGCTAAGGGCACTTTTACACAATGATGTGTCCTAAAAGCAGTGGGTAAAACATTTCCAATGTGAGTTCTGTAGCTGAACTAATTCTGATAATGCACCTGGAGTATGTGTACCAGAAGCTGTCTAAGTTAAGTTGAATTAATGTAAATCCAGTTTGAAGTAATTTTTACAAAACTTTTCCTCCCTTCTTTTAGAAGTGGTTTGTATCAATAATGCCAATATTCCTCATCAAGGCCGTATTATCTGGGTGGCCACAAGGTGAGTGCTGATGCCTGGTGGCTCCTGGTGGCTGCAGGGCAAGCCAGCACAAGAGATAATGCTTCAATTGACACAGTTACAGGCAGTTTCTTGGGTTGCACATGGCCCCAGCCATACCCTCTGCCTGCTGATTCATTAGAACTTGCTGGCTTTTGGACCTTTGCATCTCTGTCACATTCTGTTGAAATCAGCTACATTAAAAGCCAACTAAAATTAAAATGGAGTAGTTTCAAAAGCTTTTAAAAATGGACAAAGAGGCAGAAATTAAAGCTAAGTACAGTGACTGCAAAAGCATCTCTTTCTTTATAAATCAGGCTTTAAAGTTGAGGACAGGTGTCAAAATTACTGCATTCTATTGCATTTTCTTAATGTTTTTACTTACTCTTTTGAAAAATTATCTCAAATGTTGCCTAACTGGAGAAATAAGTTGTTTGAAGTTTCAAAAAGAAAGATTTCAAGGATTTTGAAAAAACAAGTAAATCATAAAGCCCAAACAAGAATGACACCTGCTGGAAACCTAAATTCCAAGAAAAAAAAAATTCATTGGATCTCTGTAGGAATATAAATTAATTGCACACACATACACAGAATACTCACCAAAGGAGATGGAAAGTTGTTTAGAATAATTCAGATATAAGAAAAGCTGAGATAAATTCATCTCAAGACAAAAACACTTAGAGTAGGTCAAATGTGGTAAAACTGTTTAAGATTGCACTAGGGAGAGAACTGCAAGATGTAACATTAGGAAATGTTTCTGCAGTGAGCAGAGATGGATTAAATCAACTACCACATCGTTTTCACCTTTAATTCCACAGGCTCAGTGATATGTTTAAAATATCTTGACAACTCTCTAATATATATTGCTTATTTTATCACATGTAAAACTTTTTAATTGGCCATGTTCATATATTTGTCTCTCATCTCTTTGTAATGATTACTTACTGAAAAGAGAAATGCCTTTGAATAAGGCCTGCTTAAAACAAAACATTTCCATCTTAGCAGAAAACTGCAGAGATTGAATCATCTTCCTACTGCTAGTTTAAAAATACACCATTCAAAGTCAAGGTCAATGATGCTTATTGTGATGAAACAAAATTGTTTGCTTCATAGATGGAATTCACATCTCCTTGATACTCATATTTTTAAACTGATGCCTTATTTTTAAATGCATCTGCTGATAACTCAACAACATAATCAATCAGTATTTTTCTTGTAATTGTTGTACATGTCTGGTACATTTAGATGGCTAAAATGTAGATTGATCCATGTTTAATGGCTGTAATCATCCTTTGCATTAATATATCAGACATTTAAATGGTAAGAAATAGACACATTGTTCTTATTTTCCTGAACTTCAGCTCAGTTTTAATGTCACTCCTCCAGAGATGTAGCACCTCACTATTGTTCATTTTCTGAAGCTGTCATTCAGAGAAATTGCACAGATTTTACTTCATAATACATTTTTTTAAACCACCTCTTGAAAAGGTATTTAGATACGATCATTATTTATTTTTCATTAATTTATATGTGTTCTGAGCTGATCATTAGCAGTGTCAGTTCATAGCACAGCCAAATCACACCACAGGTTTTTAGGAGCTGTGATAACTATCCTTTCTAATTGTCATGTAATTCTGAAACATCCTTGCATGTTACTGTTGGAAGCATTTCTAAAAATCATGTTTCGGACATGAAGGCTTAGAAATTGTTTATGTTTATTGTTCCTGTAAAATGAAGTTTTTCTCAAAAAGTCTCTTTCCAACCATCTGAAAAATGCAAATAAACTAACTTGTCCTGGTGTACATATATGTCAAAGCAGCAAATCAGTGTAGAAGGACAACTGTCACTTTCTATTAAGCAAAATATAGCTAAAAAAAAAAAATAAACAAGAAAGAAACAAGCTGCTGGACACAAATACACAAGCTTCTGTGAAAGCTTTGTTTCCTGCGTCTGTGGACCATCACGATTCCAATGATACATTTAGCTCAAAGTATCCAGTGGCTTTGTTGCTCAGGTGGCCCGTCCGAGTAAATAATTTATTTTTGGTTAGTACAATTTTTTGTGCAAAGTCAAGGGGGTTTTTTTGTGATTGTCAAGGTTCTAGACTTAGAGACAACATAAATGGACTCAATGTGCAAGCCGTTATCTTCCTTCGAAGGTAATGTTTCAGGTGAGTGAGTGATACATACCACACCAAACTACAACCTTAGTGATTGTTTTCAGTAGACTGAGGGAAAAAAATATGCTAAATATACTAAAGTTTGGACTCTGAATCTCAGCCAAGTTATTACTGGTATGACCTCATCTGTTAGCAGGTTCCTATAAAAAGAGAAAACCCAGCCTACTACAGGCAGATTATTAAAAAGAAGAAGCAATCCATTGAGTCTTGATTAACTTATCCAATTCCTTTTCTTGTCTGGCATAATCCACTAGAGCAGCAACTTCAGTTCGAAATGCTGACATTTGTTCTCCTGTATTTACCACAAAAATAACCAAAAATTAAAAAGGGCCCTAGGGAAAAGTGATTATCAAATCTCCCTGGCTGTTTCCTGTGAGCCTTCTCATATAAATCCACCAGCCATCACTCACTCAGAACTGGTTAAACTGGTAAGTCTAGGTTCCGGAGGGTGTGAGGGGACCAAAGTGTTGGTCTCCTGAGGGGGCCGCCCTTAGGGAGGACTCATGTCCTTTGATCTTCGGTGGGAGTGTGCTGGCATCATTCCTGGCAAAAGCTGACAATACAAGTCTCAGAGGGCTTGGTCTGGAGGGGTTACCCTTTAGTGGCTCAAGTTGTTTGACAGCTTGGACTTAATATTTCTCAGGTGGAATCTCAACTTCAGTCTCATGAAGTGCTTTTCTCACTGCTGTTGTTGCTTCCCCCACCTTTTCAGGGGGGTTTCCTCCAATGAATTTCCTGCCCAGAGGGAATGAGACTGTTCATTGCACAGCCTGTGCAGTCACGGGTGAATATTCATAGCCCTGCAGGAGGCTGTAAAAGGTGTGTTTCCCTCCCTTCCAAGTACGTGCCAGTTGAGCAGTGGTTAAAGGCGCAGTATTGGCATTCAATTGCCTGTAATAAACTGTAAGCCAGACTCTCTGTTGGCTCCTTCACTGCCCAGGCAGGAGAATTAGAAGGGGACTTTGAAACCGACCCATTAATGCTCGATCACATGGGTGTTTATGTTGTGGCTGTTAGGTTTGCAGTGTTGGGTGCTCTAGCTGTTAGTGGAGCCAAATCAGCTATAACCAGAAATTCCATTTTGTGCTGCAGCAAAGATCCAGCACTGTGATACACCAGCAATCCTTGGATCGGTCAGTGCAGGCACCACATGGAGCGAGCGCACTACAGTCTCTGGATTTCTTTTAGGGTCAGGGTCAGCAGACTTCTGCTTCTCACCCAGAAGCCACCAAACATCCAAAACTCTCCTCCTCCCCTTCAGCTGGGGGGTGCAAACCTGGCCTCAGCAAAGCACCTGCAGCTTTTGCACATCAGCAATTGTTTGAGTCATTAACCATTAACATTTCAGTCTCACAACTTCTCAGTTTGCTTTTGAAACCATTTGGACCTCCTGCAAGAGTATTTTGTAGTTCTGCAGATGCTTTCCGCGTAGTGACTTTGTCAGTCATTCTCAGGTGACTATGGAAAGACTTTTTGTAACACCAGCAGCTATCAATACGATGGGGAGAGACAGAAACATCCTGTAATTATTATTCAGCAATCATTCCTTCCCAGCTTCCATAAACTGGGAAGCAACATTTGGTCCCAGTCTCTGCACTGCTGTTCCTCCTAAAAAATTCTAGATGCCATCTTTCTTCATCACCAGTATATGGCAGAAGTGCCCCCATACAGCTTGGGGCTGTATCTTGTGAGTGTGCAGGTTCTCATACTTCTTTCTGATAGCTCTCCTTTTCCATCTATTCTGAGTATCCTGATTCTGAACAACTCAGCTGTTGTTATTTTCTGGATGTGCTCTATAAATGTGTGCATGTTTGTATTGTGTATTCTGAAAAAAATCTCTGGAGACAAATAGAGAAATTAGAGGAAAAGCAAAATCAAAATTAGTCTTCCAGGTGTCTGCAGAAGTTACAAGTTACCCGTATTAATTCATTTGTAGTTTATTTTTAGTTTAACTTCCCCAAAACATTGTAAAGCTATTACACCCCAGTAATCACTGGATTGTGTTGGTTTTAATACATTTCTTCATGTTTTTAAAGGACAGCTCTTTATATCATAAAAATACAGATTAGTAAAATAAAACCTCAGGAGTGAAAAGGTCTTTGTGGTTGTGATATATTTCTGTGAAGGGTATTTCAAGCATTAATTATATACAGCAGGAAATTATTGCATGAACAGATAGGAATGGCTTTGCTGATCTGTGGGTTGTGTGAACACTTCCACTGGGAATTAGAAGGTTCTTTGTCTCTTTATTTTAGACAAATTAAATGGTTTGACAATTTCCTCATTCTTAATGTTGCATATAACTGAAGTGAATTAAATAGCCCTGTAGTTAAAAATAAAAAGCAACAATGATAATGATTCAGTGTATGTGTTATACCCTTGTCATAGGTTAGCAAGCATAGTCCCGGAAGGGACGTCCTTGCTAAGGGGTGCTTACAGTTTCCTCTGGGAACTGATAGAACCTATCAGCTGGCCAGTTTGAATATGGACAATTCTCTAAGCCACTTAAAGTTGTGATCACCTCTGTGATCCACATTTAAGAATAGGCAAACTCCCCCTCCAGGCTCTCTCGTTTCCGGCGCTGGCACAGGTGGCTGCGGGCCCCGTGTGGGGGCCAGCGGGCCCGGCCAGGCCCTGCTTGGGCCAGGCCGGGCCGGGCCACGGCCATCATGAAGCCATGGACCTGTTCCAGCCATGGAACCCCCCCCCACTGCCTTGCCGTGGGCAGCCGGAGCGGCTCGGCTCTCCCCCCTCTCCACTGCGATAAGAAAAATTCAACATTCCAGCTGCAAAGCTGCAAGGCCGAGGTGAGAGTAACCCTTTTATTGCTATGAAGAGCTGAAAACCTGAGGGAAGAGAGAGAGGAGATGCTTAAAGCTGAAATTCTGTTGTGAAGCTATGATATATCAGAGTATCCTGTTGTAATTTCATGAAGATATGGGGGGTGGAGTGTTCAACTCGTGAGCAAAAGCACCTGCGCTGAGATAGGCAGATGCTGACACAGCTGTAATTTCATGAGAAGTTTGGACAGGGAGAGATGAACCAGATGAGGACTTTTGCTCCAAACGGGAAAGGAGAAAACCTCAGTCCGTAGAGATGAACCAGATGAGGACTTTTGCTCCAAATGGGAAAGGAGAAAACCTCAGTTCCTAGAGATGCTCCCAGAGATAGTCCTAACGATGAAGATGATGAAGACCCTTTGCTCCCAGGGAAGGAGAAGGGCCTCTGTTTTTGTTTCTGAACGGCTCAACCTTAAAATTGTACCCAAAAAACTTCAAGAGTGGACCCTCGAAAGCAGTTGCGGGAAAAGCTGCAAGTCGGGGGAAAGGACTCACACGCAGGCAGAGAGACTCCTCTTCCTAAATGGACTGAACAATATTTGGAAGTGGGTGGCTGTCTCGTTGTGATAATGTTTTCATAGCATGAGCAAGAAGAGACTTCTCTTTCTAAATGGACTGAACAAGGTTATTATGGCAGTGGTAAACAGACTGAACATCTTAAGGGTTGTCTTTTCACATTGTCAGTGGGAGAAGGGAGGAAGGTGGGGGGAGGAGGAGAGTTCTGAAGGTGGTATAATTTTTTTTCTTCTTTTAGGTCTGTTAATAAACTTCTTCATATTCTTTCAAGTTTGGTGCCTGTTTTGCATTTCTCCTAATTCTTATCTCACAGCAGATAAACAGTAATGAGTATTTTGGACCAAACCACTACACTAAATTGGTGTTTCCGCCCGGTTACAAACCGAACCCGCGACAACCCTGAAGCAGTTCTTCAGCAAAATCTCTTTAGAAATCAGGATTCCTGTTAAAAAGTGCTTGGCTTGAAATGATTGGGCTGGGCAGAAGGTGAACTCAGAGCAAGAGATATCTAGCTCTGCTAACCTAAAAGTACAGTCTAATGTTAGCTTTGTTTGCTGAAAGAAATGTTTGGGGTTGAGTCATTTTAAACATTGGAGAGAATTTAATCTAGCAGAAATAAATATTAAAGCAGTCTTCAAATAAGTGCAAAAAATCAATTTTATAAAGTTTTTGATTCTGTAGAGCCTGGATTGCTTTTTGTCACTTTTCTTTTTTTTTTCTTTTTTTTTTTTTTAATTTAGGAAGGCAATTTAAGGACATTGGTACAAACTCACTTTGTTTGGGGTTAGTCTGCATTTTTCAAGGAGAAGGACCAAAAATTTTGTCCACTACTGGTTGGAAAAAATGCATACCACACCATGCATACCACACCCAGTCCCTGTGGTCTCTGGTCTCTGTGTGTATTCCAGTGCAACTGTAGTAAAACACCTTCTTTGTAACATTCAAATCTTGGACTTTTATCTCCCAGTTTTGAAGAATGATGCATGTATGGCTGTTCCTGTCCAAACCATTGGCAATGATGTGATAATTTCTCCTCTTCTTTTCTCAGTGCCAGTGCTAAGGCCGCCCCTCTGAACATTAACAAAGTCTCCAACAGCTTACTGAATTTTGGCCGAAAGCTCATTGCTCCAGCCATGGCTTCAGGTGGGGCAGTGGGCACTCCTGCCGGCGGGAGCAGCTTCCCTCCCTCTTCAATGCCAACCAGGAGCACAGTGGAAGTCCCCCAGCCCCAGCAGCACCACCAGCAGCAGCAGCACCACCACCAGTCACAGCAGCAGAGGATGATGAAGTCTGAAAGCATGCCAGTTCAGCTGGGCAAAGGTAAAGGGGAGAGGTGTGGCAGTGCCGTGACTGAGGGAAGCTTTGTCGTACATCTTCAGGGCTGAAGAAAGTTCTTTCTTCTATTGATTTTTATATCAGCGTGTACATATTTGGAGGAAACAGCAAAAAAAAGTATTTTGTTAGGCAGGATGCCTATGCCAAGTACAACAGCACATTTGCAGTGCAATACAGAATTAGATGTTATCTCAAGAATATACAAATACTGTAAGAAGTTTTGAACCTTTAAAAATATATTAACCAGAAACTGCATCAGACAGACCAACAAACTACATCATTACCATAAACATGAGCCAAGTAATTTTTCAGGTTTTTAAATGCAACTTATTTTTAACTGGGAAACTAATTTCATATATGTTTTTTCAGGTTATTGGCAAAAAATCCCATGCATAACAGTATTAGGTAAATACATAATAATAAGTGAAGGAAGTTAGAGAGTAATTGTTCATAAACAAATTCTTATTCCCTTTAGAATGTGCGGAGCTTATTTAAGAAATTATTTGAGCCATAGCATGAATTTATCTTTTAGTAATTTGTGATGGCCCTCTGCATTTTATTTAGTAAACGCTGCATCTTTTTCTTAAGCCTTTCTTCTTATATTTCTTGAGGACAGCTTACTCAAACAACAAACTCACAAGCTCAGCTTTGGTAGTTGTTTGCTATACTCTGCCACGCTCAAGGTAGGTTACTGCTTTTCATCTTCAGCCAGCCCATGGCAGTATGTGCTTTTCAAGGAGTATGTAGAGCAAAACAGTATCTGCTGCATTTGGCAACTCACCCAGTGTCATGATTATGAGCTTGAGGGCTGGTGCTGGTTGCCCTGAACCATTGCATAGGATTGCATCTTTTTTTTTCACCAGATTTGAAAGTGTGAGAGAAGGGAAATAACACTTCATAGCTGAAGTTGGTGTTCCTTCTCTTTCCTGTGGCACCCATATGGTCCAAAGGTCCTTCCATGATGCATGGCATCTCCAGCAGACACTGAGGGAGCAGAACTGAAAGGTGCAGCTGTTCTTTTGGAGCAGACACATACAGGCATTTCTGCAAGGGCCACTGCAGCTGCTTGGCAAAATCCATATATGCAGCTTCTCTCAGAATCACCGAAGAATCTCAGAAATTGCTCCAGCAAGGGTTTTACAGTGAAACTGAAGTGCAGTGAAACTTTGATGCAAATCCTGTCACAACAATGGAAGTAAAATTAGGTGTAGAATAAAATTATTTACACCGTTTCGGAGAGACTTTCTCTTTGCTTTTTTAAAAGTTTTCCATAGTTCCCTTATCACATTATTCTCTTTTTCCCTCCTGAGTTTAAAAGTGGTCCTTGGGTGGCTGTTTCTTTCCCTGCTTAATATAATAAAAGCATTTAATTTGAAGCAACTTCTATATAGATGGAGCTGATTGTTGCTTTATCTTGATGTGGCTGCTAAAGGATGGCTTGTTATATGTGCCAATTAACATGTTGTATCATCAGGAAATGCACCTGATACTTTCCATACAAGAATCAGAATAAAAAATTGTAGTTATGCTTGGTCATTGTCATGTACAAGCTGTGCACATATTTCTCTATCAACAGGGATATGGAGATTTGGTAAAGTTACGAAGAATTTATGATGTAGGGCATAAAGCATTTTCATGGTAAGAGGAAAAAACATACTGCAGCTTCTTCTTAGTGTATTCTGTCTATCCATATTTGGTACAGCCTTTGCAGAAGTAATTTAAGGGCAACAAAATGTAAATATACTATTTTTTTAATAGGTTCAGATGACAGAGGTTTTTTTTACATTTTTGTGCCATGCTTGTTGTTCCAGACCTGTACAGTTATAAGTATTTTGCCTATAATTGTATAGAAATTTTAAATTATGGCAGCTATGTTTGCAAGTGCCATAATCTATATTTTTAAAGACACACAAAAAATAACAAAAGGAAATATGAAGTGTTTTAGAGGCTCCCCAGTGAATTCTCTCTGAAGTAAGTTTAAATATTTAGCAAAAAAAATCCCTATTTGCAATGACACTGTGGTGGAGACAGGCTAAAAAGCCTTTTGAAGTTTGATGCAGGAACATCTGTAAACAACTCTACACAATCTCCATCACACCTTAAAAGCAAGATTAAGTCTTTTCAGTTCCGTGGAGGACAATAACACCACCTCAAGAAAGAGCGGTACAGCAACTCCAGTGAATGAGGGCACTCTCCACAGCTATGAGAAGCTGCCAGCACTTCTATCCCAGGCATTGAGATTTAGGATTTACTCTCAGAAGTGTACTTGTTCCACCCATGTTTGTGCTGAACTTTTTAGCTTCTACACTGGTTTTTTTCTAGCTCTGGATTCTGCTGTAGGTTCTGAGTATCTAAAAGCTATTTAGCATGGTTTGGAAATCCAACGCTCCCAAGTTGCTAACTAGCTGTCACTAATTGTCTCCTGTTCTTGTTCTTCGCTGTGTTTTCAGCTCTCAGCCTCCTGGAGCTTGGTTATTTAGCTGAGGTGGGCAGAGGCATGGATTTAGGATTTAAATTGATAGACATTTGCACTTCCAGTTGATCTAATATTGACAGATGTTCAGTTGGACAGTGCACCAGGCCAAAGTGCTGTAAATCTTACAGGCATCAAGCCGTAAAATAAGTCATCCATTTTTCTTGTATTGGTCCTTTCAGGTTTTGAATGCTCAAGTAGTGCTGATAATTTAAATTAATATTGTAGAGATTTGTAAGTTTGAAGAGATTAAATTAATTGGTTGATCTACTTTGTGAAGAAGTCCTTGGTAAACAAAACACCTTGCAGGACTGTCAAAATAATCCTATCCCAGCTTTAACAGCTCTATTTCAACAGAGTTACCACTCACAAACCAGCTATCATTCATGTTGCCATACTCTAGATGAGGGATGATTGGGTTACATGATCAGTTGTAATTATTTCTTAGTCCAAAGTTTTGGTACTTGCTGAATTTCTGTAAGAAAAAAATGCATATAATTTAGATAATGTAAATGGAAAAACCCAACCATAATTGCAAGCCTGTAATTCCAGATGAGTCTTCAGCATTACAAATCACAGTTGAACAAAGTATCCAGACACCTAATTGGAAATTCAGTTCCTCCTAATAATATATTAATCCCATTCAGGCTGTCCTCAGCACAGAACAAGATCGGGTATCATTACTGATTACTTAATGCAAGATAGCCTGCTAACAGAAGAGGGATTGAAATATTCTCTTGATCCTGCACAGTGAAGTAATTTGTTGACACAAAAGTTGAATTCAAATATTAAGTTCATTGGATTTTCAGTTGAGGTGGTTATTTTGAAAGATAAAAATACTGATAATGGAAAAACCATGGGAAAAAAGCAGAATCATTGCCCTTTGTGTTCCAGTGGATCCTTCATCATTCAGAAACTGGATATTCTTTGATTACCAAATGGCAGTGCATTGCCAAGAAAGAAAAGCATTTCTCTTTTTCTTCCTCCTTGATAGCGCCAGATACAGTTTTCCTTCTAGGTCATTTCACAGTGAAACCCAAAAGGCTTTTGATTTGAGTGCAGCTTAACCACTAGGACATATTAGAGGACCAGTTCGAAGACAAAATTCTGCCAAAACTGTGATTAGCTATTTAAACAGTTTCCAGGCTACTGTTTGTTTTTATGAGTTGATACTACTGTGGCATTTATTGTAACACAAGCAGAATTTCCGCAGTCACTGTGTATGCCCTAAAGACATGATCCCCCTATTTAGAATTATTTATGAAGTGTCTCTAGAAAATGAGTATGCTTTTCATATGGATAAAGAAATTGTCCTTATTAATAGCAGAACTGAGTACAAAAAGGAATAAAACACAGATTGACAAATGGGGTTATTTTCCTTTTCTAAAAACATATAAATATACATATTATTAGGTAATTATGAAATTTTTTGACAGTAAGGATACAGGTTCTGAGCATCTCATGGAGTGTCTCTCCAAGAGAGACATGGAGTGAGTCCAGTGGAGGGCTCCAAAGAAGATTAGGGGGCTGAAGCACCTCACTTACGGGAAAGCTGAGGGAGCTGGAACTGTTTAGCCTGGAGAAGAGAAGATAGAGAGGGGATAGTATCTAAATGGAGGTGTGAGGAGGATGGAGCCAGGCTCTTCTTGGTGGTGCCAAGCAGTAGGACAAGAGGCAATGGGCAGAAACTGATGCACAGGAAATTCCACCTGAACGTGAGGGAGAACTTCTTTACTGTGCAAGTGACCGTGCATTGGAACAGATTGCCCAGAGAAGTTGTGGAGTACCCTTTCCTGGAGATACTCAAAAGCCACCAGGACACAGTCCTGGGTAATGTGCTCTAGGGGACCCTGCTTGAGCAGGGGGCTTGGGCCAGGTGACCTCCAGTGGTCTCTTCCAACCTCAGCCATTCCGTGATGCTCCCAAATCGCAGAATGACACTGTCTGTGTAAAGTGCCAGCGACAAAACGGTTTTGACTCTTTCATTAAGTTTAGATTTTTATCTAAATCATCGCTTAAAAGCCCTGGGGTTCTGCAGCCTATGACTGCTGGTTATCCAACCTTCCCGTTTCCTTTTGCCTGTCCCTACAGGGCTCTCTCACAATGTCCTTTCTGTTCAAAGCAGGGTGCTCCGGCTGAACCCCCAAAGCTGCGGCTCTTCCCTCCGGCGAGCTGCAGCGGCGGGGCCGCGCTAACGCTGTTGTTTGTTTGCCAGGCGAGGCGGGCGAGGCGGCGCCGCCGGGGCCGGCCCAGGCCCAGCAGCAACCCCCGGCCACCACAGGTAGGCCCGGGCGGCGCCCGCCGTCACTGCCACTGTCCCTCCACCGAGCGCCGCTGTTGTGCCGGGAGAGAGCTCGGCTGCGCCGCGTCCCTCCCGACCGCTCTGTGCGTGTGTGTGTGTGTCTGTGTCTGTCTGTGTGTGTGTCTGTGTCTGTGTCTGTGTGTGTGTGTGTGTCTGTGTGTGTGTCTCTGTCTGTCTGTCTCTGTGCGTGTGTGTCTGTGTGTGTGTCTGTGTCTGTCTGTATCTGTCTGTGTGTCCTTGTCTGTCTGTCTGTGTGTCTGTCTCTGAATGTGTCTCTGTGTTTGTCTCTGAATGTGTCTGTGTCTGTCTGTGTGTGTGTGTCTGCGTCTGCGTCTCTGTGTCTGTGTCTCTGTGTGTGTCCCTGTGTGTCTGTATCTGTCTGTGTGTCCGTGTCTGTGTGTCTGTCTGTGTGTGTCTGTCTCTGAATGTGTCTCTGTGTTTGTCTCTGTGTCTGTCTGTGTGTGTGTCTGTGTCTGCGTCTGTGTCTGTGTGTTTGTCTGTGTCTGTGTGTGTGTCTCTGTGTGTCCGTCTGTGTCTGTCTGTGTGTCTATGTGTGTGTCTCTGTGTGTGTCTGTGTCTCTGTGTGTGTCTCTGTGTCCATCTGTGTCTGTGTGTCTGTGTGTGTCCGTGTATGTCTGTGTATGTGTGTCTGCCCGTGTCCGTGTGTGTGTCTGTGTGGTGTGTGTGTCTGTATCTGTGTGTGTGTGTCTGTATCTGTGTGTGTGTGTCTCTGTGTCTGTCTGTGTCTGTGTGTGTGTCTGTGTGTCCGTGTGTGTCTGTGTGTGTGTATGTGTGTCTGCCCGTGTGTGTGTCTGTGTGGTGTGTGTGTCTGTATCTGTGTGTGTCTCTGTGTGTGTGTCTGTGCATGTGTGTGTCTCTGTGTCTGTGTCCCCTCACTGGCATCCGCTGTGCGTCAGCGTCCATCTGCGTTACAAATCTCTATGTGCTTGCACTTTGTAGCCCATTTCACACTCTGTCATGGGGGGGCAATTCCACCATCACTGTCCCTTTTAGCTGCATTACTTCCCTCTTGTTATATTTGGGGCAGGTATTTTGGACCAAATGTCTACTGTAGTGCACTTGACTTACCTGCCTTGGATGAAATAAAAAGCATATGGATTTGTGTGATGAGGTGGCTTGAATGAATTTTAAAAGTGCTGGAAGCCTTTGTTCCAATTTCACTGTAGGAGAAAAAGGGAAACTAATTTATCTGAAAAGTTTCATAAAACTCATCTCATTCTTTTTGCAAATTTTAATACCCTACATCCTGACTATGGCCAATACAGACAGATGAGCAGATCTGAATGGTTTTGAATTATATATGGTGCCATACTTCTGTTCTTCTTGGTATCTTTGTCCTTGCTCTCCTTATAATTATGAAAGCTATTCTTTTCCTCTGTAGGGACCAAACAGAATGAGCCATCAGTTTTGTGTGTCTTTTTTGCATCTTCCTCTGATTTTTCATATATTTTAGCAGGGACCTCCGAAGTTCCTGATTATATCCCCCATAATTTAACTCAAACTTAGTAAGATCTGAAGCTCACTTTCCTTTTATTGTAAGTCTTCTCTTCCTCAGCATCACCTTTTACTTTATTATATGGCCTTATTATTGATCACATTAAATTTAAATTATCATTCTTTTCAAGACGTCGTAGGTCTCCACAATACCAACAGGTTGGTCCCTTTTTCCATTGCCACATCTGTGTGTTTTCCAAATGACTTTCAGGCAGAGTATTTGTAACCCTGGGGTCAGTCCCAGTGTCATTAGCAACACTCAAGTTGTGAGCCACTTAGAAGCCAGCACATGGAGATAACGTTGCTCCTTTTTGCCTCAGAAATGGATGTATTTTTAGAGTGTGAAATCCTGTGCATCATTACTGTGAACTATTTATGCATTTTAATGTGCATAAATATATTTTTGAGACATCCTACACAGTAATGTGTTCTGACTGCTGCGTCAGGGATCCTTACGTATTTGTTCTGTGTGCTTCATAGGCATGTATTTGATTTCCATGTTTATGGGGTTTATTCAGCCTGTTTTATATAGATTTTAGGACCTTCTGGTATATGCTTAGATGGTCAAAGATTAAATTTCTCCATTTTTTTTTAAGGAGCCATATTGTATTTATCTGATATTGACAGAATGAGTAGATGAAAATGAGAGTTTTGATTCAGTGGTGTTCTCAGGTTGGTGATTAAGCTGCTAAAGAAGAAAGACATGGAGTTGTCTGGTTATTAACTGTACTTTATTGCAAATTTCATGAATTTTGATTCTACATGAGGGGTAAGACTTCATTTTTCTTTTTCTTCTTTTTTTTTTTTCCTGAGGAATAACCCAAAATTAGAAACTCGTATCCCATTACCTTCTTGTGAAGCTATTGAGTGAGCAGAATGTACCACACTGCACATTAAGAAATATGTAGAATCAGTAAGACACACAACGGAGAAGGTACAAATGGCATTTGTGTCATTGTCCTAAGATCCCAAAATCTGCGCGTTGGTGCTACAGTGTTGTTTCCAAAGTCATGTGAGGGTTGTTAAGGCCTTGGTGCATAAATAATACATCTGAAGGACTTCAGAAGAAACATGGTGACTCCGTTAAATGTTGTTGAAGACGCTTCGTTTAAGAGTTGGACTCGATGATCCTTGTGGGTCCCTTCCAAGTCAGAATATTCTGTGATTCATTAAATTTCTGTTTTGGGAAAATCATACATGCCTTTTTTTCTTTTTCTCCCCCACATTAAGGAAAACACATACGTTTGGTGTGACATGTCTTTTGGCTTTCTTATTTGGAGTTGTAAAAACAATGACGCCTCTGGAAAATAGAAAAGCCTATCACAATCCAAGAATTCTGCTTTATGACTTGCAACATACTGTAATTATTCATAAGTGCTGTTCTTTCTGTCTTCTCAATCATATCCCCAAATAATCCATGTCACAGCACTGTTCACAGGATTAGATTCAGAATAAAAAGATAGTGTTTCCTAATGATAGTTTTCCCAGATTTGCTTATTCTTGCAGAAGGACCGGATGCATCCTAGCCGTTCTTCTTACTTGGGTATAAAACATACAGATATAGTATTTTTATCACTTCTGGTTTACTGTATCTCTGTCGTAGTTAAACTAGATCTTGTATGGCTCTTACTTTTTATTTTTATTATATATTTTATAGGCCATAAGAACCAGATTGTTTAAAGCTCTTGGTGTTATTTGGGCAAATTCCCTTTTAGGACAGTTGTGTTGTTCTATCTACAAAATCTTGTTTGGCTATGAAAGTAGTTGCATATTCTGTTCCTCTGAACTGTGATCCATCTTTTGAAGTGTAGCTATTTGCAGTGGCCATGAGGACATTTCTCTGTCTTTTCAATTTTTTACTATATTTTTATAGATAGAGCTGAAAGAGTATGCAAAAAAAATCTTCACACATCATTTTTTTCCATTTTTTTAGCAATGTGTATTTTTCATGTGTGTGGGTTCCTCAGTTATATATAAAGTGTTCTTCTCTCAATATTTTCTGTGAATTTTTTTCACATAATCTGCTTATTTGCAGGTGAAGTGTGTTAAGTGCAGGCCATGCAGTGAAGAGTACGTGAAAAATACACTTTGCTCATTGTTTAACTTTTTTTGTTGGTTTTTTTTCAATCTTGACCCTATCGGGAATATATCTTCTTATTACTAGGATGGTAAAGAGAGGCTATTTAATCTGATGTACACTTAATAAATACTTTCCTGTTACACTTTACTCTGTCCACCAAATAGATTTTTTTTACATTTAGCATTTATATTGGCTGCTCTTGCTTAGCTGTGTGAATTGCTTTTATAAATGCTTTATTTGCTAAAACATGTGATTCCATCTGTTCCAAGACTATTTTTAAGTTTACCTACTGCAAAACCACACTTCCATTGTAAATTGCCACTACGAAATGCATAAAAAGTCTTTTTCTTACATAAAGGCAACTGTAAGGATAATGGTGTTGCCAAGTGACATGATTTTATCCTAAAATTAGAAATCTTCTAAAAATTTCCATGTGAGTGAATTATTTTTGCTGTTTGCCATGCAGTGTTTTCTCTTTTTTCATCTCCAGGATTATTTACAGTATACCTGATTAATGCATATCCCATTTTTCTATAAAATGTGAAAGCAAAAGTTAAGTGAGATCTACAACAGCCTCTATCTTAAGGAAACTCTTAAGGAAACTCCTCAGACTAAGTGGTAGGTAGTAAGTGCCTGGAGGAGGACTGTGAAGAAAAAGAAAAATCCAGTTGGATGCAGTTGGTGGGAAGTAAAGACTATATAAAGTAAAAAGTTAGAATAAGAAGTTGCAGAAGAGACAGTGTGGAGGGATCTGAAGAAGAGGTGGAGGCAGACAGGAAGGTCCACAGAAGCATGAGAAGCAGGACATAAAATGTAGGAGGGTCATGGGAGAGGTAGGCAGAATAAAGCGACAGAGAATGAATGACAAGATAGGAAGCAGTTTATATGAGTTTTCTTCTAGAAAATGTTTAGAATATTAAACCCAGATCCTTTCATGAGTTTTGTCGTTTAAGGTCTGTTTATTCAATGTCACGTTTTGTTCTTTGCTAGTTCGATGTCTTTGCAGTTAGCAGTCTCCTTGCAAAAAGTGTATTTCAAATAAATCTGTAATTATTCCCTTAAGAAAATGTGAATGATTTAGTTGCAGAGGATCATACTTGATGCTATAGATGGTAGCATGAAAGCACGCCAAAAACAAAGGAAAGGAAAAAGGAGAACATAAACTCTCTCATCAGAATAGCCATCAAACAATAGACAGGAAGAGTTCTTGAGCATTAGCTTTATGTGCTATTTAACTTTTTTCCAGGATGGAAAACTCTACAGTTTCATGGAGTCATTCTATCTTGACTTCATCATACACATGATAAAAAGATTTTTTAAACTAGCATCTCTCCTAAGGCTACATTTTCTTAATGAAAGTTGATGAAAACTGACATACTGGGGGATATTTCCTAATGAAAACAAAACTTTAATTTAAATATTTGAAAACACTTTGTAAGCCTGAACTAGAAGAAATGGTCCTTATCAGAGGCTGCCTGACTGCCATGGTGAACTAGCCCAGGCTTTTCCCCAGATGTCTTCACTATGATAGTGGACAATGCTAGATTCTCTTCAAAAGCTCCATGAAATGAGAGTAAGTTACTGGTAGACTTCATCGAAGTGTCTGTTAGGCGGAGATGGTCTTAAAATTTGAAGCATGAGAACTTAAATTTATTTCCAAACTTAACTTACTTTTTTTCCTGTTTAAAGTCTAAATATTGTGATCTAGATCTTCAGTGTCCAACCCACTTTTGGAATCTGAAGTTCTTGTTCTGAGCATTCTTTGCCATGTTTTATAGCTGGAAAAGACTATTTCCATTGTAGTGTTGATGACATCAGATTTTTTTTTTGTTATGAGATGGTACTTCTCTCATTTTGCCACACAGGGCATGAAGGTCCTCAGTCTGTGGATATACTAGGGTGCATATAGTGAGGTGGTATTTATATATATATGTATGTATTTGTGTGTGTATATATATACACATAATTTAGCATATATATAGATATAGGTATGTACTAGTGTATGTTTGTGTATATATTTATATATACACAAAGATTTTGTGTTCTTCTCTCATACAGAAATTAAGTTCCATGTGAGAACAGTCCTTCAATCTCTCAGTGCATGCTGACACACTTCAACATTTCATTCTGTGTTGAGCTGTCTGTGACTCCTAGTCAATGTCAGTTAAGACAAGGAAGTATTTGTGGGGAAAAGAAAATGCCCATTGATTAACTCTTTTGGGTTTTTATACTTGCTTTACAGGCCAAAGTTCAAAAATCATCAGTTCATCTCCAAGCATAGAGAGCTTGTCTGGAGGACGTGAATTTACAGGATCTCCACCTTTGTCTGCATCAAAAAAGGATTCCTTTTTCAGCACCATCTCCCGCTCACGTTCCCAAAGCAAAACTATGAGCAGAAAAGAGTCGGTGGGTTCTTTTAAGTTTTTTAATCTATTTTAATGTCACACTGCATTACTTGGTAGAGACACTCATTTCTTCTATACATAGAGCACTTTCACTTGGAAATGTTTCCTTTAGCACACATTAATGGCCACAGCATAAATAAGCTATTTCAACTGTTTGTGCTGAGTGATGTCACCATTATGGCTTCCATCCCATTATCCTACCTGAAATGAAACTGCGAAAGTGCCTGTTGCCTCTGGGAAAGACGAGAGAAGTCCTGTAAGATTTCTTGCTTTGTTAGACTTTTGTTGTAGGCCTGAAGTTAATAAGCAGTTCAGTGGGAAGCTTGAATGCTCAGCAGATCCAAACATGTCCATCTGTTGTCCCTGAAATTCCTTAATACATCAGAGGTTTCCCAGTGCCTGTAGCATCTGTAGTCTACAGTCACAGTTCTATTTCTTGCGCAGCTCTGACCTTCCATTTGGTCACAAGAAGCTAGTATTTAAACAGGTTGTTCTCATCCAAGAAAATCAGCTCTTCTCATGGGTATGTTCCAAAGAAATTCTCATCCCATACAAGATATTTTAGGAACACTGCTGTGATAAACTAGGTATTCCATGGAACATGAGGATCCTTGTTTAGTCTCTAAACACATTTCGCTTTGTCTCTCTGCTGACTAGAGAACAGTTACATAGCAGATGTAGTAAGTCGTACTTTTTGTAAGGTGATGGCACAGTGGTTTTCTCCATTCTTTTTTCACAGATGTAGGCTCAAATAACTCCCTATTGATTTCAATAAGTAGGAATTGTAATAGCCAAAACTTCTGTTACAGCATTCTTCAGGTGTTCAGAGCTAATACTGCACAGAAATTTCTTCTGAACTTCTCAGCGCTTTTTATTTTCAACAGCAGAATCTTTATTAATAGTCACATCATGTTTTCAATTTGATATTCAAAATGTTCTAATGAAATGCACAACTTTGTGCAACTTTGTTCAGTTTTTGTTCACTGAATGAGGGTGTTTAATTCTTGTTCCAAATGCTTTACTGTTGTCTAAAGAAAAGCTGTGTTTTGTGGTTAGTCAACAAGAAGCTATAATTTTGGTTTGTGACCATTTAAAACATGTTGAATTTAATTTAAAGCTAAAACAACAATTTAATTTCTTTCTGCTTGTCCTCATGAGTTGAAGAAAAATAAATACAGCAGTATTGAACTTTTCTTTTTATGTGGCTTAACAAGATCTAAATACAGCTTTCATTTGCAGCTTTTATCCAGGCCAGAACTTGGGGGTTTTGCACCCATAAAATTTAAGAATAATTCCTCCTTAGTCCTCTAATAGGAGGCAGGAGAATGTACCACTATATATTCATACTCAATTAAAATCCATTCACTATTAACATGTTTTCCGGGTAAACAATGTCCCAGATTTGGGGTATTTTATAAATGTTTTCATCAAGAATTTTTGATAAAGAGTTATTCATTATAACAGATTTGTTGTCTTTATGATCATTTTCAGTGGATTCATAATCATGATAAACAAAGCAGGGCATAGATTTTCAAAATAATCCTTTGAACTGTGATATGTAATTTATATTTTAGCATTTTATGATTAAAGAGCTAGAAAAGGTTTTAGGCTACCATTTCCTTGTGTTCAGTTTTTGACTGACGCTTAATATGGCAAAACGGAATTTGTAGCAGATCCAAGAGTAAAAGGTTTGTTTAAATCTGTTTTCTGCTGCACAAGAAAATGTTTGGATTTTGTTTTCCTGTAAAGTTCATGGTACTTCATTTTCCATATAGAGTAGAAGATCCTAAAGAGTTCTTCCTGAGGTCCCAAAGTAGTTGCATCAGTATTCTCCAGTTGTACAATTGCTTCTTTTCCATGTTTTCTGGAAGCAGAAGTCTTGAAAACATAATGGATCCACATCTTTGTTTTATTTATCAAACTGAGCTGGTTTACATTTTTAATCTAATAATTATACAGATTACAGTGTTAAGTATTAGGGAAATTACCTTTGTTGGAACATTGCCATGCATCAATCTCTTTACAAAAAGATGGTTTTGAAATCAGATATTCTTGGTGTGGCAGATGAAAGATAATCCATTTTCTCTTCATCCTTGTATTTCTAATACCAACCCTTTCCAAGCAAAGTGGAAGTGGAATGCATGTGTAAAAATACATCCTTTAACATGCAGTTAAAATAAGTTATTTTCACAGAGCAGAGTGTGTTACTGTAATAGTGTCATGAGATGAACAGGAATGTCATTGTCAGACTGCACTGGAGTTCTGTGTCCAGCACTGGGCTCCCCAGTACAAGAGAGACATGGGCATACTGGAAAAAGTTCAGCAAAGAGCCACAAAGGTGATGAAGGGACTGGAGCATCTCTCCTGTGAGGAAAGGCTGAGAGAGCTGGGACTGTTCAGCCTGGAAAAGAGACGGCTCAGAGGGGATGTCTCCAATGTGTTTCAGTATCTGGAGGGAGGGAGTAAAGAGAACAGAGCCAGGCTCTTTTCAGTGGTGCCCAGTGACAGGACTAGAGGCAATGGGCACCAGCGGCAACACAGGAGGATGTCTGATCGTCAAGGAAACATTTTCTTTTGCTCTTGAGAGTGGCTGAGCACTGGCATAGGTTACGCAGGCAGATTGTGGATTCTCCACCCTTGGAGATCTCAGAAGCCATCTGGACACTAATCCTGGGCAGCCAGCCATGCTTGGTGGCCCTTCTTGAGTGTGGGGTTAGGCAAGATGAGCTTCTGAGGTCCCTTTCAACCTCAGCCATTCTGGGATTCTGGAGAGGATAAACGCCCACGGAGGAATGTGACATGTCTAAATTCTTTCTTTCCTGAAGAGAGTCCAACAAGTTGGGCTTTATCTGTGAGAGTTACAAACAAAATTGATACTTGTTTCATTGCCTCCAGGAATACACTGTGTCCATTTATCATACTAAGGACTTCTTAAGGTTATATTTATTTGCATTTGGGTTATATTTATTCTTCTACATATTTTTTTTCCCCTCAGATGCAAAGATCAATGTAGCAACTTCTTTATTTCTGTTACCAGAAACAGATGTTCCCTGTTTTATTTAGTTAAAGAAATGAATCTACAGCCTCAGGGCTGAATGCACAATATCAGATCATGTTCTGGCAGCCTGTAGCATCCTGATGTTTTTCATGTTGCTCTTGACTGGCACAAAGCTGTATGTTAATGTGAGGTCCACCAAATGGGTTTGGAAGCCTGTTTTGTGCCCAGCATTGAGATGGTTCCCTGCTCCTTTGTATCCTTTGTGGCTTTCTGACAGGAATAACTTAAGCAGCAGTTTCTGGAGCTGTTTTCCTGTAAACAAACACAGGAAATTTTAATCTGTAATGCACTCTAGTGTCCACTATCTTCTGAATGGTTCAGTCTTGCTGGAATAAAGTCCTGCAAAAGTTCCTCTCCTAGCCTACTGCCCTCTACTTTTCGGCAGAGTTGTGAAATAGGGTGCATTTGTGGTCCATTTATTTCTCATTATGTTTCGTTTATGTCTCCAGCAACCATTAAAGAAAGTCTACCCCTCTTTTTAGCAAATAGCAAAGCTGCTTAGATGTTGATTCTGGCAAATATGGTTGCCTGGTCCCAGTTTCTGGCAGAATCTTCTGTAAATTGCTTTCAGACATGGAGATGTGCCTGAGAGGAAACTTCTGAGTCAAACAATATAAACATTTTTTAAACTTTCATTAAAAAGAAAAAAAGTAGGAAAATGTGGATTTGACTGAAAAGAAAGTTTTAATTTGGGGAAACTGTGTATTTTAACAAGTAAATTTCTACATAAAAGGTTTCAACTTAAGAAAAATCAAATTACCCATTTGGAAAATATATTTGTTAAAAAATTCCCAAGAAGGAAACATTTCTAAGGAAAATCTGGAGCAGTTAATTTTCTTTACTAAAATAATTTACAAACATGGTCAATCAGAATCCTCATTTCTTAGCAAAAATATCCTGAACAGAAGTGTCATGCATCATGCTGGTTTTGATTACACAGACTTTTTAATTAAATCAAATTTGACAACATATGCTATTGTCCCCACAAGCACGTATAAACAACTGTTACTGTCTGTGATTTACATAGCTAGTCTGACTGATTTGAAGTTAGTTATGAGTACCCCTACAGGTTAGAAAATTAATGTATGCCATTATTTTCAATTAAATAGGCATCTGCTTTACTGATTTAAGAGCCTGAGTTTAAGCATACAAAGTTGACAGTTCTGCTCAAGTAGAAGTGGTATATGAAAACCAAAGAGATAATAAAAGAAATACTAGGCAACCACACAAAGAAAACCATGTATGCAGAAATTCCTTTGAAGAAGAACATGCCTTTTGTGCATGGTACACATCTTGGAGATGGTTTTTGTTACCATATATCTTTTCCCTGACTGTCACTTTTACAATTTCTTTACAATGTTTTAAGCAAAATACTTGTCAGTTCATACTTAGCAATGCCAAGCATTTATTTGGAAGTACAAATGCTATGATGAAATGTGTTTTTTTCATTAAGCATCATAAAATGTGCCCAGAATAAGTTAGTTTGTCTGTATACATCATCCAATGCCTTGATCAGTATATTGGATTTGTTAGGCCTAAAGTTACAGACATGTTGATTATTCTCAATGCCATTAAGTTTAAAATACTTTAATGCCTTCATGTTTAACTGTAGTTAATACTGGAGGACATATGTCTCCCTTATTCTGATGTGACAGGCCAATTCAGACACAAAAAAAATGCAATTTATTTAATACTTTGGTGCTTGTCTAATTTTAGGGTTAGATGAAAAGAATATTAAATTTCAGATGCTGATGGGTCACATGAACAGAGTTTGTAGAAAAACCTCTGAGGTATTTTGGAAGTATGGTTTTTTTCTTGGTTGCCTTCCTCTGGCTCAAACAACATCCTGTAACTCAAATGAAAGAGCTGAAAAGAGTAGAAGAAAAAATAAGTTGCCTTTTTTAGTTTATTAGAAATACTTGCAAGTTTCTTATAATTTAATGAAGCAACAGCTGTATGCATGAGTGGCAGCTTTGAATCCTAGAGCTCCTTATCTTTTTTGGAGTGATTCATTTCAGGGAAAAGAAACTGTACTGTGATAAAAACTGGAAGTTAATTGCTTAGAAAAAAAAAGATGAATAAAAACCCAAGTGGCTCTGCAGTGCTTTTTCTGTCATATTACGAGCATTAAACATGTATACAGAACAGACCTGTGGGGCCATTTGGAATATTTTAAAAATGTCAATGTAAACTTGTCTTTCTCTGGTGCAAAAGATTCAGATTCTGCACTGAAGCAGAATGATACCACTTGGAAAAGGCAATAAGGACTTCAAACATTATTGGGTAGCCCTAAACTGTCAGAATTTAAAAATTACGAAAATCAAGAATGAATGAGACCATCAGCAGTGTTTACAAAAGGATCAAAGTGACTTAGGATACTAGAAGTGTGACACTTCACAGCAACCATGCTACCAGCAGAGGTACAGGATTTGCTCTGTCCATCCTCTTTCCATACATTAATCATGAAGTTAATGTTTCAGCATCCCAGTGGCAAAGAAAAACATACCAGAGGGTCTGTGTTGGTAACTTGAGCTGCCCCATTTTCCTTTCCAGTGGGAATTTCATCTCTTCATCCTGCTCTTTTAAGATAACGCCATGAAATTACTGTCCATTTCTGTGCAGAGCTGAGAGACCTGCACTGAACTCTCAACAAAAACATGGATGTGGATGAGACACATGCCTCTAAACCAGGCTGTTGTTTTATTTGGGAGTTTTTTGAGCTGAAAGGGTTTCTGTGTTTGGAAGACTTTTTTTTCCCACTGGAATAGGTTGTGGCTATGCATTTAATAGCTTGATTCTTATTTTTGTCTGCATTTTGTTAAATCAAACAATTCCCTATAAAAACAACAAGACTTGTACTTCTGTTATTTTAACAATGTAGTATAAGTGGTGTATATTTAGAGCCCCAACATAATCACTATACTTAAATTTTACCTTCCTTAAACTCTGAAAAATTAGAGATTCTAAAACCCTTAAATAAATAATCCTGCTCTGGTCTACATCCTCAGTCATGTTAGGAATCACAGCAAAGGTCAAATACATCCAGCCTGACCAGAGGAAGATTTAGTGAAACTATTTTGCAACTGATGCTTAAAAAGAATTTAAATGAGTATGAGTTTAACAAAGAGTGTAGGACTTTGAGAGTCCTTCATAAAGGGCTGTGTATGTTGAACTGTGTGTGTATTAAAAAGCTTATTCAGGCAGCAAAATCAAGAAGTATACTTATGTAAGTACATCACACCTAATCAACTCTTTCAGTAAGGTTCAAGCAAATACGTTAGTATTATAATATTGAAGCATGGAGCACAAACTTTAATTAATTGCAGAATTTCTATGTATTAATCATTCCATATCCCTAACCATCCCCATATGCATTCAGCAACACTTACCACATTGTTTCAGAGCGCTCAAAAATCATAAAATGGCGAGGCTATTTCCCTGTTCACATTTCTCTTACATTTGCCACAGTGGGCTTATGCAGCCTTAAAGGCCAGCAATGTGTGTAACAGATGGGCAGAAAGTCCCTCAGATGTGATACTGAATGTAATGGAGGAAATGGGATTATCATTTGCCTATGTGTTTATTTATAACTATTTCCAAAATGCTTACAGCCATACCATCTAAATTGATGTATCAGTTTTTTATTTATGAATAAATTTTCTGATATTCTTAAATCAACAATCTCAACAGCAGCACTGAGGGAAGCCTTTTATCAGCATTTGTGTTCAAAGGATAATTCCTAGTACCCTACAGCTCTTTCTGTTCTTATCTATTCCCTTACCAAGTGGAATACTACCTATTTTCTCAGCTGTTCAGTGCCTACCAATCCGCAACGAGTTATGCACAGCTCTTTGCATTCCATGGACCTTGCAGATTTTTATGGGTTTCGTTTTTAAACTGTCTCTTGGCAGTCCCAGAATGCAGTGCTTGCAGGTGGACTTGTGCAGGCAGCAGGTAGATAAGTCTCCCATGTCTTGTGTCTGCCGGCAGAAGTTTCTTTCCATCCCTGCCTTCCTTGTCTCCAGGCAGGAGCTTTCTCCATTAGTCGTATTTATCCTTCCCCATCTTCCTACTAAGGAAAAATTGTCTGATCATAGAAGTGGAATATTTTTAAGAGGAAAATGTACCCAGGTTAGATGAAAACAAGTCCTTCTCATGCTCCAGTAGTACAGTTGCTGGTTTCTAGCTCTGAACAGTGAGGCTGGTGCACCTGGAAGCTGTTCCAGTAATAGGTTTGACAGTGGGAGGTGTTTTGGAGAATTTCCAAGCCCATGGTCCTTTGCCACTAACATCTCCAGGCAAGGTGGGATGTGGCAAACCAAGCTGATTCCAACAGCGTGACACTGGCAAATTGGCTTTGAACAGTTCAAGATGGAAATTCAACAGCAGGACCTGGTGATTAGAAGCTGTTAGCCAGAATTTCAGCGCTTTTCAGGACTTTAATTGAAATTGAACGTATCTGTCAGTGTAGGGAGATCCTCTGAGGCACCATCTTTCATTTTCTTCCAAATTTTTAAGCTTTATTTTAAGAGACAATAAATCAAATAAACTGATAATCATACATCAATGCAATAAAGCAGCTATTTTGCCTCAAAGTCACCAATCTTAGTAGAGTTTATAAATAAATATGGATTGTAAATGGATAGTGTTTATTTGTAAAGAATAATAAATAAACATGTAAACTCCTAAAACTAGGGGGCAAGGAAGAGGAGAGTTATTCTAGTTTGGAAGAAGAGGATAAATAATTGACTACAAATTCTTGTTTCTTATATTTCAGGAAAGCTACAGATGCATAATGCAGTAAAATATACATGTGCATGTATGTCACCCATATTCAAATTCAAAAACAGTATGAAAACCATACTTCTTCTTGCATTTAGAAAGTGTGGGTCTCCTCAACAAATGCTAACTCCAGAATGCTAGAAATTTGGATGTTGGAAAAAGGTTTCTGGGTCATTGGTTATTCAGAATCCAAGTTGCAGCCCCTGTCAATTTTGTTGGGGCTTGTTCTCTATTTTGAGGGTGAATGTTAAGTACGGAAAGGCTGAAATTCTTATTCCTTTAATCCTTTATTAATAATCTCTTGGTTCTGTTTATGTGTGCATAGCTTGGAGAAGTATAGTGAGATGCCATGCCTTACTGTGTTGTTACAGAGAACACACAGAGGAAGTAAGGACTGTAGTAATGCCCAAAAATACATGCCTTCTAGCATTTTAATTCATTGCCAAATTTGTCTTGGTCTCATTCTATTTGAACATTTTTATCTCTATTATAAAATTCCTTTCTTGTCTTTGATACTTGTTTTCAATCAGAGCACTCTGAACCAAGTATGTTGTTGTTGTTGTTGTTGTGTTGGTACATAACCTGATTTAGCTTGGCTCCTAGGAGTCATAGTGGATATTTTGTTGACCTTTCCTTCATTTTTCATTTTATTTTCTTATTTTTTCCTAGTCCCATTCCCCCACCCCTTTCAGAGGGTTGTCACAGATATATGTTCACAAAAGATTTGGCAGTGGCAATTCTGTTTCGGGTTTTAAAACAGGTAATTACTCTTCTGCATTTACTTCTTTGAGAAGAAGAAGATACATTGTACCCTGAAATGTTTTAACTTTGACAGCACTACGTTTGAAACCTAGACTTCTCGGATTACTGTTTGCCTAATTCATTTGTGCTTACTCTGATGTCTTCTGATGTATTTTGAGATGTACAGTACTACCAGAAAGCAAAATTGGAAAGCAACCGGTCAAAGTAATGATAAGACAGAGAAGAAAAGAGATTTTTTTTAAAAAAAAGGTTTCTCTAGTCTGACAGAGAACCTGTTTGTGCTTTAAGGGTTCTGATCCAGAAAAGCAGTGAAATAAGTATGTAACTATCAGTAAGTATAAAGTCTGAGCAACTATGCCTACTAGCACTACACTGCACTAGTGAAATTAAGAGAAAATTTAAAGAGTAGAAAAGAAAAAAGGGAAGGAAGACATTCCTACTTAAGCTATCTCATACCACACTGGAATAGCAGTCCGAGTTAAAATGGTGTGGAAAAAAAAAAAGCATGAGCAGGAGTCAAAGTGGTATCAAATAAAAACATGGTTCATGTTTGCTGTGCATACGATCTAAAGGAACAAAATGCAAGTTTGTAGAACTTAGCTGAAAGTACTGTGCTTAAAATGTTTAACATTTATGAAAGTATATTCAAAATAATACAAACTAGGCAGCTGTGAAGATGTGAAGAACACAAAACATGAATTATTTGGAAATACATTAAGCATGGGGATATTTTAATTAGCACATAGGCATATAAATACTGTCAGATAATGGTTCAGCACAGGAAATCAATACATAACCTCTACTTCTGCAGGAATTAGTATATGAAGGCAGTATCTGAACTTCTTTATGTCCTCCCTGGGTAATATATTAATATCCGCAAAATATCATTTTGTGCAAAAATTTCACGAGTACCAAAATTTCAGTGTAAAAGTGACAACATACATTTCACCTCTGACTCTGATGTGCTTGGTGCACTTTCATCTAATCATTTCATAGCCCCTTCCACAAAGAAGAAACTTTCTCTTAACATCTGCAAAATAAATGCTTTATGAAAACTCTCTCAAAAATTCCACCTTTTCATCAACAACAGTTTGGCTCCATGCTGAAGCCATGTCTAGAAGACTGACTAATATAGCCATATTGTTTCCATGTCCTCCCCATATGTGTGTCTCCAGCCATCTGTTGTCTCTTGGCTTGCACTGTGAAGTCCTTCAGAGAAGCGGGATTTTTCTTTGTGTTTGTACAGCACCCAGCAGAGCAAGGCCTTGGTCCTGATGAGGGACCGTGAGTGATGCAGTTAAATAATAGATAAGTTAAATTTGTAAATAAAATAAATTAAAAGTTTGGGTTAAGTTCAACTGTATGTAATTCAGTGCTCAGAAACAGGGGTTTCTGGTTTAAATGTCAGCATATGCTGTAGACTATTCTGTGGCTGGCATAGAATATAAAAAAATTATGGGGGTGTCAACCAACATTCAGCTGTCAGAGATTCAAGATTATAAGGTTAAATCTTGTATTTAATTCTTAGATTAGAAAATGAAATAAATTCTCACAAAATGGAAAGAGTAACCACTGCTTTTTACTCCAGGGGAATTTGCTTAAAATTAAATGAGAAAGTAATTTATGCCTTGCATCTGAGTCTTGTTTGACTTGTAAACTGCTACTGACATCCAAAAAGTATACTATCTGTATAATTTATGAATAAGAACTTATGTACTGGAAAGACCCTTAGCAAGTCCCTGACTTCAGGATTTCCATGTATCAATCTAGTTTTTCCCATTATTTCCTCTAAATGTTTTGATACCTCAAATAAAAATTATTTTCTAATTTGCCCTGCCAATTTGCCAAGAGCTATGGGATGTTTCCTGAGTGCTCTTACTATGAATACTGAAAAAACTGAAAATGTGACTGGGCAAATTAATATAAGAAAAGTAGCTATTAACTACAGGAAAAAACAAACAAGCAAACTAAGAAACCCCACACCACCTCTAGCTCAAGACATTGCTGACGTGCAAATCTGTGTAGTCTGGAAGAGTATTCTGGGCAGTACCGTCACATGTTTATGTCATGACATCCTTTTTTGTCCACATTTCACTGAACCGATCATTGACCATCATCAGAACAGACCCCAGGAAGACTGGGCTCTTCTGCCAACTCAATTCTGCCACTAATTGGTTTTTTTATGTTTTAAATTTCAGTATTAGTGCTTAAATGCCTTAAATACCTTTAAATACTCTTCTCTTTGAAGGTAGTTTCTTTTCCACAGCACTTAGCATTTTGGTAGTGCTGCCAAGTTAATTCTTATCCAGGATTCAGATATAAGATTAATGGAATTTTGCCATTCTGAGAATACATGAATGAAATGCTTGGACATACATTGTTGTAAGCTTTGACAACAGAGTTTGCTTTTTCTTGACTTTCCTACATGATAAAACAGACAGAAGCACAATTTTTCTTTCATTTCCTGAATAGTGAGACTGAAAACTAAATGGTATTGTGAAAGAAAGGCATTACAGTCCTGATTTTCTGGGTTTGTATTCCCTGTTTTCCATACTTCTGTGTTAAGCTACATGTCATGTATTTGGGAGAAAATTTGTTTAAACTAATAAAAACAATTTTGAGAAAGAGTGGCTTCTTCCAAAACTATGTCATCAGACCTTGTAAAGGATGCCAAATTCCAGTGTCCTTACCCAGGTCTGCAACCCATATTGCAGCTTGTAAAGCCATGAGCTTTAAAAGGATAGGATTACAATGTCAAAACTGTAAAACTTTCTGTTCTTGACTACACTGACCACTTTCAGTTATTCACAGCTGTTTTTCTGATGCAGTAAAATTTGGTGAAAAATGGGGCATGGGAGAGGCATTGCTGATCTCATTATGAGCTCAGGAGAGAAGGAAGGATATAAAAAATTTATTTCCATACCTGTCTTTGTAAAGGTGAGAAGATAGATGAAAGGAAGGGTAATAAAAACAGAAGAACAAGCTTTGGACAAATGGAGAGTACCAGAACTGTATAGACTGGGGGAGAAAATAGCAAAGAAATGTCAAAAAAATTAATCATAAAAGAATTAGTTTTCATGGC